>NC_140485.1:108544553-108694553 GCF_964271855.1 Acomys minous
CAGTTTATTTTGAAAAAGGAGGAAAAAACTAAAAGATGAAAGATTAAAACCGCACATATATGATAAGCTAAGGTCAATCATAAGGCTGTTTATCTTAGCATAGCTTTTAAATAAAAGCAACCTCCGTTAATTATCACTATCATTACCGTTATCACTTCCATCCATCCCCACCTCTCGGCCTAGAGGCGATCCTGTTATCTTCTATCTTTTGTGTAGATCCTATGCAGATTTCAGCCACCACTGCTGCTCAAGTTACCTCTCTTCTCCTGGCCTTAATTTCCTCATGTAAAATGGAAGGACTGTTTCTTCTTGGATAAGGTGAGGGTAGAATGAAATAAAATACAAATTATGCTTGCCAGGATGCCTACTACCAGCACCCCAAGTCATTACCTTAGAAATGTTATTGAAATGCCCTTGGTTAGTATCCAGAAAAGTCTTTATGAAGCTAACATACTGCCCAGAAATATACTGGTACTGCATATTTTGGTTGTTAGTACCTTATTCCAGCCCCCTGCTGATGTTTACCTGGCACCTTCGTTTCTTCATCCACAATATCCTAAATGGTTATATGCAATAACACCATGACATAGTTGATAATTTTTCTAATACTTGGCTTTGCCTGTTGAGTCAAGTATGACATCTTTCACATTCATGTGTCGTCACTACAGTGTGACTGTCCAGTCTATTTCCTAGTATTTTGCCATTTATATTCTGTGATTTATTGAACCAAACTTAACTTATCCCTACTTTCCCATCATTCCTCTGCTTTCACTCCGCATTCACTGGGCTTTCATTCTGTGTATTAACCCTCTCTGGGAGTCTTTTCACTTTTCATGCTTCATTGTTAGATCATAGTATTTGCTTCCAAAATCCAGAGCCTTTCAGATATCCCTCCCTTTTCTTAAATGGCAGCATAAGTCTTGTCATTCACTAGTATGAACTAAGGTGGTGGTATATCTGGTGTTTCACCTCTTATAACAGGGTGAATTCTTCATCAGATAAACTCTGAGTGTTATATGACACTGAGTTTTTGGGAGCATCCAGGATAGCACACAGCAGGTGGTTAACGTATAACTAATCAACCATTGTATGACTCCATCGCAATGTGTCTCCACATTTTGTTACTGCTGTTGTGGGATTCTGGAGTTGTGAGCTCACAATACTTACCTCCTAGTCCCACTCTCAAGTCCTCTCTCCTACCCCTCCCCCCGCTCTGCTTCTTCTCAGAGCAAGGGGTACCAACCCACCCTGGCACCACAAGTGGCAGCAGGAGTAAGTGCACCCTCTCCCACTGTGGTCCAACAATGCATCCCAGCTAAGGGAAAGGGATCCAGAGGCAGGCCACAGTGTCAGAGACAGCCTCTATTCCCATTGTTAGGGGACCTATGTAATGACCAAGCTGTACAACTGCTACATATATGTAAGGGGGAGTCTAGGTCCAGCCCATGTATGCTCTTTGGCTGGTGCCCCAGTCTTGGTAAGCTCCCATCGACCCAACTTTGTTTACTCTGTAGGTCTTCTTCTGGTGTCCTTGACCCCTCTGGTTCCTTCAACCTCTTTTCCCACTCTTCCATGAAACTCCGTGAGCTTTGCCCATTGTTTGACTGTGGTTCTCTGCACCTGTCTTGATCAGCTCCTGGGTGAAACCTCTCAGAAGATAGTTATGCTAAGCTCCTGTCCGCAAGCATGGCAGAGTATCACAAATAGTGTCAGGGATTGGCTCTCTCCCATGGAGTGGATCCCGAGTTGGGTGAGTCATTGGTTTACTATTCCTTTGTACCACGAGGACACTTGCTCAGCGATGTTCACTTCAGGTTTATTCTCAATAGTCAGAATCTGGAAACAACCCAGATGTCCCCTAACCAAAAAGTGGATAATAGAAAGATACATTCACACAATGAATACTACACCACTATTAAAAACAATGTCATGAAATTTTCAGGCAAATGGGTGGAACTAGAAAATATCATTGTGAGTGAGGTAACCAAGACCCAGAAAGACACGATTGGTATGTATTCACCTATAAGTGGATATTAGACATAATGTTCAAGTTAAGCATGCTACAGAACACAGATCTAAAGAAGCCAAGGAGGGACCAAGGGATGATGCTTGAAACTCTCTCAGAAGAGGAAATAGATATCTTTAGCAGATAGAAGAAGGGAAGTGGGTGGGAGAGGGGAGAAGAGAAGGTCTAGGGGTTGGGGTCAGGTTGGGAGAGTGAGGGTGGGGGGAAGGGAGGACCTGGAGCATTATGGGCTCATGGCCACCTGTACTGCATAATCACAGCCAGTTCAGCCGGAGATACACCTGTTAGACCTTGTTCCCAACAACTGCGCAATAAATGAAGAATAAATTAAATGATACAGGTTTTGCCTTTCTAACTGAACTGTATTGGTTTGGTCAGTGTGAAGTCTGTCAGCAGTGACCCAGTTAAAACTGCAACAGTAACTTCTTTTGGACTCAGTTTTACTTATTTACCACCCCTTCCCTTTTCTTTGTTACTTTTAAGCAAACTATTAATTTGCACCACTTCATTTTTATAGAAATGTCTAAGAACTTTACACTTGTCCTAGAAAATTAGACAGTTGGATACTTAAGATGTCATGGGATATGAGAGATTCAAGCTGATGTTCCCTGGACCTAGAAACCCTGGCTCCCTGCCCATAGACTACTCCACAAGCAATGATGTTGAGTCCTGATGGAGGCATTGACCTTCTTTCTCTAGGACTCATTTGCTAGGACCTGTTTCCTGTTCTCTTTTCAACCACCACCACCACCACCACCACCACAACAACAACAACAACAATTAAATGTCTAATCATAATATTTTCATAAATATATATTTAGTGAGGTGCATAAATTTTCACCTTCATTTTATGTGCCTCTAGTTCTGGGGATTTTTTTTTATTTTTGTCTGTTGTTTCTTTCTTGTTTTTGGCACCAAACAGCAAAATACAAGAGAACATGTAATTGTTTAGAGACAGAAACTGCCTAGGTTAGGCCATATTTCCATTAAGCTCTATGATATTTATTGGTCGTATTGGTTGAAAAATGATAAATCAAAGTTGGTATTTTTTTTAAAACTCGTATCCGGTTTCCAGTGCTTATTTTAAATCTTTAAGACTCAATGAAACTACTGAATAGAGTTAGAATGTTACATAGTAAATAAGCAGTCAAGGCAATGGATATTTGTAAAGAAAAATTCAGTTTCCTCAGCTCCTTTTGTTTCTAAAGTAAACAAAGCATATTTCCACTTCTAGGTTTTAAAGTATAACATTAACTCATTCAATAGATTTTCTTTCTTTTCACTGTTATTACTCCAGCTATGGGAGTTGTGGCTAGTGACCAAAACCAAGCCACTGCTTTTGTTGAAACAACACTCTTTCCCAGAAAGACACCATAAACTAGTTTCTAACACATTGAGACACCAGAAGGCAGACAAGTTCAGTTGTATTCACAGCAGTCAAGGCTTGGAATTCCTGCAAAGTGCCATTTAAACACATCCTGAGTTGACCAAGAAAGGGAATGGTACCAATAATTAGGAGAAGAAAATCCAGGACAAAGAGAATAGGGAATGAAAAGACCTGGGGGTGAAAACAAGCTTGAATAAGGGAAAGCTTTAAAAATGTAACAACAGTAAAAATTTAGGAAGATATTCACCATTCAAAACAGAGACACCTATCTGTCCCATGAAGTAAAAGTGGGCTCACTGAATCTCAGCTAGCCTTCAGGAAGTCATTTGGTTATAAAGAACAATTGGTACCAACCTTCCATCATTAAAATTTTACACAGCAATGCCCTGGCTGTTTCTCTGCTTTGTAGAGGCTTTACTGCATTTTCATTGTCACCTGGGCTCTAAAGATGCTTATGTAGTGTATTCTGATTTTAAAATACTTGCCAAATGTATTGTTCTATAGAAAAAAAAGCAAGTATTAGGACATTTTTAAACAAAAAGAAAAATATTCTTTAAAATCCCTTGAAGTTATCAATAAGTATAATAGCTTCTCCTGATGTGAACAATATCTACTGTTAAGAAATTAATGTAGAAAATGACTACCTTATCATTTATGAAATCAGTCACCTGGAAATTTCGGTAATTTTATCCTCATTCTTTAATTTTTTCATAGCAATAAATATTACAAAAGTTTTCACAAAGTCATTAAAAGTTAGTAAAAAGCTACATCTGCAATTATGTCTGCATAAAATGTTTTTAATTTCAGTTCATTTCAGGGATGTCTTGTAAAAGATGCAACACTAAAATAGTATATATTTTACTGACTACCATCGTATACAGTGTATTAAGCTATATGAAAATTTCTACATTTCTCAGTTATTATGTTAATTCCTTTATTTAAAATATCTTTTTATTATTATTTACTTATTTTGCATGTACATATATGTGTGCATGGGTTTTTATGTACATATGCCACACAGGTCTAGGAAGGTCAGAGCATCATTTTCAAAAATAATTTCTTCTCTTCCACCATGTGAATCTAGCAAATTAAACTGAGATTCTCAGGGTTAGTACCAAGTGCCTTTAATGCTTGACCATCATGCTGACCCAAAATCACTTTTATTTTCATGTCTAATTCAAATTCTGAAGTTTGAGATGCAGTGTGCTCATTTTCTCGCCTATTCTATATAAGATTAAATATTGCAAAATCTGAACACCACAACTTCTCGGCTTAATTTAAATTTAGCTGTCAATATTCTAGGAAATAAACTTCAGACTCTCAAGTGGCTTTTTATACATTATGGTTTGGTCATCTCCCAGAAATCATGTGGTTCCTTGAATCTGTGTCAAGTCATTGATTTTATGGTCACAGAAACAGTGACGAGGGCAATCCAAGGAAAGTTGGTTTTGAATACTTAGGACACAAAAATAAACACAGTGAGTTAAGGATGGACAAAATGAGTCATTTCAAAGGGCAGTGCATGGCTTTGGAGTCTGTAGAGTAAGCCTATGTTGTACAGAATTACTTTGTTAAAATGATTTTTTCCTTTGGACAACCTGACTCGAGTGAACTCTCCTTATTTGTTTTTTGTTTGTTGGTCCTTAAAGTGGTTCAGGGATGTCATAGCTGAGTGGCACTTTTAAATACCTCTCCTCTTTGGAAGCTTTTATGGTCTCCTCTGGTACATTGACAACCAGTCCTCAGGGAGGGGCCTTTCAGGTCAGTTCCAGTTCATGGGTCTCTGGGTCCTGTTTCTGAAATGCATGGTGTCATCAGTAATAGGGATGTATATTCTGTTTCTGGAGAGGAAAAAGGGGGAAAAGCAATAGGCCAGAAGTTTTGAGAGTCTTATTGAAAAGCCTGGCCAACAACTTGAGACAAGGTTTCTTATTTCTCGTCTTAGGGTTCTTATTAGTTGGTCTTTGGTTCTTTGACAGAGCACTGCTAGCTCAGATAAAATAAAAGTTCATTAAAAAAATGACTTTCACACAAACTCTTGTGCCTCATATTTGACCATGTCCCCTGGAGGGGGAGACCTGGTGGCACTCAGAGGAAGGACAACAGGTTACCAAGAAGAGACTTGATACCCTATGAACATATACAGGGGGAGGAAATCCCCCTCAGGAACAGTCATAGGGGAAGGGAATAAGGGGAAAATGGGAGGGAGGGAAGAATGGGATAACCATTGAGATGTAACAAGAATAAATTAATAAAAATTTTTTTTAAAACTTGTTCATAAATCTTTTCCCATAAAATACAGAAAAACATGTATATTTATACAGTGACCTGTGTTCATTATAAGGTTTTATTGTGGTGGGGGTGTAGCAGTTAATAGAACAATACCTTGTGGCTTTTTCAGCCCTCCATATGATTATGCTCCCTCCCTCTCTTCTCTGCTACTTAGCCTGTCTCTTTAAGGAGACCTGCCTTTTCTCACTTGCTATATCAGATCCATTTTATCCTACCATTCCCCTTTATCTTATTCCCATCTTCTTCTGTATTAACCCTCCCTCTTCTTCCCTCAGAAGCCCCCACCCCCTTCAGCCTTTCCCCTATCAGATTACTTGTGCCGGGCTATTCTCCTCTTTTGCTCACACAATGTCTCTCATTAAACTTACTCTAGGCTTAGGCTATTTTAGCCCTGCCCCCGCTTCTGCTTTCTACTTTTTCTTTTCTTCCAGACTGAATAAGTCTTTCTCTTGTTACATTCTACCCTCACGTGCCTTTTTCTCTGGATTCCTCTTGTGCGTGGTGCACAAGTTTCGTTTTAAAGAACCGCAGATGTTTTCAAAGCTCCATCCTGTCTCAAATCTCCCTCCCTGATATTTGAGAGCTTATAAGAAGTACTCAGTCACAGACATAGGGGAGGGGAGTAGGGGAAAGCGGGAGGGAGGGAGGAATGGGAGGATACAAGGGATGGGATAACCATTGAGATGTAACAAGAATAAATTAATAAAAAATTTAAAAAAAAGAAGTACTCTTATTATTGAGCGTGATTTGACCGTAGACTCCTCGTATTAAATGATTACAGGAGAGACTCTTTCTTCAGTGGTATAGCCACTGGTAAATTGCCTGGACTGTGGTTTCTAACCCCCAACTCACTCTCCTGTAAATAACCCCAATTAAACTTGGTACACAAAAACCGTTTTATTTTAGGGCTGTGCTTTGACAAACAAATATAACTATTTTAATTATGTTTTTCAAAAAACAGAGGGGTATAAAACATTGGTGCTGTCTCATTCTGGTTGTCTGAGTTTTATGCTTTCAAAATGTGAGTTTTCTGTGTAATTTGAGGAGTTATATAGTATATGCCTCCAAGATATTGTTAGAGTTAAATTACATGTACAACCTGTAAAAGATTAGCAATGGACACATGTTATCTCTTGTTTTTGGTTTTGCTTTGAAGATTTTCTTTCCAATACCTTTATTAAAATGTCTAACCCCTATCGATTAGTCTCTTTCAATAAATACATCCTGTTGAATTAGGGAATTGTAATGAAAAATATATTCCAGTGAAGTAAATAGATGTTAAATGCTCAAACATTTGATCATGAAGAAAGAGCCCAAAGCGCTTCCTTTTTCTTTTTTAGCATGACATTAACAAGTTCTGTGTGTGCACAAACAGGCCATTGAACACTCCATCTATAGTCCTGTTTCCCATCCTTAAGACATGACATTCAACTCTTTTAGATATTTCTGTTCACATATCCTTTATATACTCAAGTTGCATCCTTACATTACAACTGCTTTAATTTTCAATTGCTAATATTTCCTATTAATTTTCTGCAACAAGATTTGAGAACTTGGCTCATTTGAGCTACAATATGTACCTTAAAAATTTACCCCCTCTATTTTACTAACAAAATTATGTTTGCTTAAATTTACCATTGTTGTTATAATTTTGAAGCATTTGAAGTTGTACTGTACACATTTTTTTTTATGTTTTTATCCTTTCGTTAATACCTGTCTTGTCACTATTGATTTTTTTTTTCATTCACCAATTTGCTTCCAAATTCTCTTCTAGAAATACAAAATTTCAGGGCTGGAGGACTGGCTTAGAGGTTAAGTGCACTGTCAATTCTTTCAAAAGTTCTGAGTTCAATTCCCAGGACCACATGGTGGCTCACAACCATCTATAATGAGGTCTGGTGCCTTTGTCTGGTGTGTAGGCACATATTCAGGCAGAATGCTGTATAAATAAATACATAAATATTTTAAAAAGGAAATATAAATTTTTATCAGTATAGTTCAGTAGTAGAGCGCTTGCTTTGCATGTACAAGACCCTGGGTCCAATGTGCAGCCTTGAAAGAAAGCTCTAGAAGGAGCTGAGAGGAAGAGCGAGTGAGACATAAAGGGGTGGGAAGGAGAGGAGAAGGGAAGGAAGGGAAAGAAGAAAAGAAAAGATTGGAATGAAAATAAACAACAATAAAGTATCTTCGAGTGCAATTGTCCTCCTAGTTGCTTCATCCTTTTAGTTGTAAACGAGCTGGCTGCTTTGCAGGTGTGACTCAAAGCCAACTTCCATATTAACATCAAGTGAGGGCTTTATGTTTCTTAAGTCACTTGGGTTCTGTTTGGATGGCCAGATTTTCCTTCCTTTTGCTGTATGGTCTTCTTTTAATGGAGTACATATACAGGAACTCCACAGGACACGGCACATAGAAAATGTAACTGGATTCTTTCTATGCTTGAGTGTTTGTTTATGTCACATTGGTAATTGCCTGAATAGGATATCACAATATGGAATTATTTACTCCTGAGGATTTCAAAGTGATTGTTTTTTAAAAGTTTAATGTTGATGTTCAAATGTTAGTTGGCATTTTACTTTTCATTAAAATTTCATTCTATTTAAAACATGTATATATCCATTCATTTGGCAGTGTTTGTCATAAGACCAAGGTCTTTCTGTGAATAAGGAATTTCTCACTGATATTTTTGTCATCTTTTCATATGAGACACTCATAAAGTATCTTTTCTTTATTGTATGGTTTCTCCATCTTTCCCTCAATCTTTTATCAATGGCATGCCTGTTCCTACTTGGCATCTTTCTGTGAAGTTCTGCTCTTTTTTCTTTCTTTCTTTCTTTTTCTTTTTTCTTTTCTTTTTCTTTTTTTGCAAAATTTCCACAGTTCTGTGCTATTTTCAAACCATAACCAAAAATTATAAACATTTTCAGGCAATTTTCACATTTCATCTTGTAACACATGAGATTGACCATTGACACTAGTGTAACTCATTTAATTTATTAGGTTATGTTTTTAGGAAAATTGAAGGAAGCACAGAAGGGGGGTCTAGAAAAGAAAAGTGGTTAAGCAAGTCTATGATGTCAAGTTTACTTCCAATAGGAGAACTTTAGAGACAGGAGAGATATTATAGAGAGGTCCTCTGTCTCAGCAATCCAGAGCCTTTTTGCCTTGGTTGGTTTCCATCCTTAATGAAGGACAACCCAGAGGGCATTACAACTCACATTGTCGGTGGATAAGTTAAAGTGGAGTGAAGCAAGATGAGCTAATTCTCTTGTAAGAAGCCATAGGAGCTGATGTTGGGACAGTACATTACAGGGATGGTGTTCACTGGAATGGCCAAAGAGGGTTAGAAAGTATACAAGATATCAGGAAACATCTACTGAAGAATGTCATTTAAAAAGTCACCTGTGATAACATATCTTATGATGCCAATTGAACTAACAAGTGCAGTGAATAAGAACTTTGAGTTTTCAGCATACACCAGTGAGAATGGCCCAAAATCGATAAAGCAAATGGCAGCTCATGCTGCTAAGGATGGAGCAAGGGGAACAGTAGTCTATTTCGGGTGGGAGTGCAAACTTGTACAACACTGCTTTGGTCTCGGCCAGGCACTCAATGCCCTTCAATTATTTGACTCCAATTCTTCAATTTATGGGCGATACATACATACATACATACATACATACATACATACATACATACATATCCAGTAATTTTCTGGAAGTCAAGTATAATGGATCTCAGGATTCTAATAGTCTTGGCTATCTTGGCTCAGTATTATAATCAATAATAATTGTTGCAAAGTCAGACATTCAGATATCTTTTCAAAAGAAAGATTTCTTAATTGTTTCAAAAATGATTTGTTTGTAAATTATTAAATGGGACCTCATGAGCTGAACAGCTTCTTCTTCTCTTCTTGTTCTTGTTCTTCTTGTTCTTGTTCTTGTTCTTCTTCTTCTTGTTCTTCTCCTCCTCCTCCTCCTCCTCATTCTCATTCTCATTCTTATTCTTATTCTTATTCCTATTCCTATTCTTATTCTTATTGGTTTTTCAAGACAGGGTCTCTCTGTGTACCCTTGGCTGTCCTGGCCTCGCTTTGTATACCATGCTAGCCTCAAACCCACAGAGATCCACTTGCCTCTTCCTTCCTGAATTCTGAATAGCTTCTTCATAGCAAAGGACACTGTGATTCAGAGAACGTGGCTGGCTACAGAATGGGAAAATAGTTTTACCAATTACATGTTCCATACAGGGCCAATGTCTAAAATATGTAAAAATCTAAAGAAAAGTAAGGAACAAACCCTAGACATCAAGAAAGAAAGTAACCCAATTTAAAAATGGAGCACAGATCTAAACAGAGAATTCTCAAAAGAGGAAATTCAAATGGCTGAAAAACACTTAAAAATTGTTCAACATCCTCAGGCATCTGGAAAATACCTATCAAAAGAACTTTGAGTTTTCAGCATACACCGGTGAGAATGGCCCAAAATCAATAAAGCAAATGACAGCTCATGCTGCTAAGGATGGAGCAAGGAGAACATTAATCCATTTCGGGTGGGAGTGCAAACTTGTACAACCACTGTGGACATCAGTTTGGTGGCTTCCTGTTGTGTATTTATATGGGATTTTTTTTATGTGCACATGCATGGTTCTCATTTTATGGTGTTTCTTGTACATTTTTGGCCCATTTTCTCCTGTTTGTTTTCCCTTACTACAATTTCTTTGTGTTTGTTTTATCTTGCCTTATTTTATCATTATTATTCAATAGATGCCTGTTTGTTTTCTGAGACTGACAGGATATGGGTCCATATGGGAGAGAAAGTGGAGAGAAACAGGAAGTAGGCATGGGAGTGGAAACTATAATCAGAATGTTATATGGAAAAATCTTTTCTTTTTACTTTTTTTTTGTTTGTTTGTTTTTATCCAAGACAGGGTTTCCCTGTATATCTTTGGATGTCTGGAGTTCACTTTGTAGACCAGGATTGTCTCAAACTTATGGAGAATCACCCGCCTCTGCCTCCCAAATGCTGGGATTAAAGCCTTGTGCTACCAACACCTGGCTGGAAAAATTTAAGAATATTATTTGTAGTAGATTTAATTTATACAGTTATTTGGGGTGGAGATAAAGCTTTGAACCAGAAAGACAGGTTCTCTGATAATAATAAATACTGTATTGTAAGCATGGCACTATCAGATAATAAGCATTATGAATAAAATAGGGTGAGGTGAAGTAGTTCAAGAGAGCTGCCACTTCTTGGGTGCTCAGGGAAGACCTCCCTGAAAGATAATGTTGAAGCTCAGCTTAGACAGGGGAGCTGGAAAAAAATCTACTGAAAGGAAACTTTGCTTCTAGAAACAGGAACCTTCTGAAGAAGGGAACGTGGTGTCCCTGGCCTTGGATCCTTCAAAAGCAGCCTCCTTTGATGTGTCAGGGCAAGAAGAGAAGATGCCCTCAGAGTTCTGCAGGGCCTAATGCCAAGGGGAATTCTAGGATGCGGGGGAGGGGGGGGAAGTTCTGTGGTTTATTTTATTATATTTTCACTTTAAGAGCCCTGGAAAGCCACTTGAGCGTTTTTTAAAAAGGTCAATGACAAAAATCTATCTTAAATTCTGAAAGATTCTTTAAGCTGTTTTGTGGAAAATTATGGGCATGGAAAGGTATGCAGACAGCCTGAGCAGGTTATTTCTTTGGTGTTTCCCTGGAAGGTACTGGGATTGTTGGTAAGAAGGTAAATTGAGATAATTATGTGGGTTTGCATTCAAAGAAGGGAGGGGTGCTGGGGCACAGTTATCTACTTCAAGGAATTGGCAGTTGAGACTGAATGGGCTATTAAGCCATTTCGTAGTCCTTCCTCTTCATCCTTCATCCACCACCAGCTCTTCATCCTGACTGTAATTTAAATATAGGTAAGTGTGTGCCATTCGCTCAGTTTCTCTGTAGACTTGATAGCTGATAACATTTGCCTTTCTCCCCCGCCCCTTTTAAATTTTGCTTGCTTACAGTAATTTTTGACAGAGGACCAAGAAAAAAAATTTGTTCATATCATGCCATCTGCTGCTATTTAATTTCTTTTCATGAAAATTCTCCAAGGGAATATCTTGTCTCTTAGATGCCAATGGTGTTGTCACAGACACTGTTACAACTGAGGTTTTTTAATGCACATCTGCTATTGGCCATCAGACCAGCTTATCGGATACGTCCTTTTCCACCATGGAGAACATTTAGAAATAGAACTTTTGGGTTTAGGGCAAAGAGGCTCTTCCTTTTCTTCTTCTGTAAGTTGAGGTGGGGTTTCAAAGTTCTCACATGTCACATTCTTACATTCAATTTACAACTTAGATTTGTAAACTGTTTCTGGCTTAATGCTGTGTGACACACCATAACACACAGCCGCTTCAAGGGCAGTGTTTTATTTTATTTTTGTTTTCTCTTGTGGGTGTTTTCAAGGGCAGAGGGGAGATATGGAGGGGCAGAGAGATGCATGGGATTGGGGTGCATTATGTGAAATTTACAAAGGATCAATAAAAAGTTGATTTAAAAATCAATCAAAAAACACTTCTGTCTGAGTAGAGTACTACACCCTGCTCCAAGAATCACATTCACCTGTTTGTACCCCTAACTATTAAAAAAATGCATAGTAATGGGGAAAAAAAGAAGGGATAGAAGTTGTGTACAATCCACTGTTACTGCGTGAAGCCCTGCAGCCTTGTGAGTTAGTGAGATTCTCAATATAGAGCCTGAAGGGGGCTGACTGTGCTACTAAGTGAAATAATTCCTTAGGAGAAAAAAAAAGTATTATTGAAAATTTAAAATATAGATCACAGCTCTAGAAATGTTTCTTTTTTTTTAGAAGCATTGATTCTTAGTCCAGAGAGATACAATATTATGCTGAAAGGGATTCATAAAAATTGAATAGGCTTATAAAATATTTTTAAAATCATTAATTCTCATAATAAAAATATGTCAATTGTAGAAAATTGGAGAAATACATAAAGTTTTAAAAATGAAAATATGAACATCTCATAATCCAACTGAAGAAAGATAATTGTTATTGGAAAATTTTCAATATATATATATTCTCATACGCATATATATATAGTTCCATATAAATGAATATATATATGATATATTTGTGAATATTAGAAGATTTTTACATTTTAATAGCAAACTGTTTATTCTGTTTTGTACCAATTTTCCATTAAATTACAGGTAAAAAGGAGAAATTAATGCATTAAATATACAATAGTATGTAGTCTCCTATTTAGGTGCTTTTTGGTTGTTCTGTTACTTTTAGAAACTCAAATTTAGTAAATAATTATAAATATGCAATTTCATAAATGCATATTTGGTAGTATGTCCAGACATTTAATTAGATTTGATTCCTAACATGAAGTTAACTTTTTGAAATGATGAAAATATAATGATTATTTTTTACATGTGCCAATTAACATTTTAAATGCATTTGTTGTTTATCTTTATCTAAGAAGTACATTTTAAATCAAGAATATTCATTAAAGAGTATTGAATGCCATTTTCACTTCTGTTCAGAATTTTTAATTTTTTGCTAGTGTCATCTTGACAATGGTTGAGTAGACCTTTAAACATTAAACTGTCTTTTATTGCTAGTATCTATTTCAGTATGTCATTGTTTGTACTGCCTTTTATTTTTTGTATCATTGAGTCTGGATTGCTTACACATTATAATATGGCATGCCCTAGAATCAAAATGGGGTATGTGTATAAAATACATGAAAAACAGATTTCACCCCAGTCATAATCCACTTTTACGTAAATAAATGTGTATGTTGCAAAGTATTATAGAATGCTAGATTTGATTCCACATGCTTTGCAGATTGTGATGGAGTGTGCTGTGTAGTATACACTGGAGCCTGTGTTTGCATAGTCTTTCTGTGCCCCTCCTCACATTTCTTCCCTCTGTTTGAAGCATTTTCAACACAATTTGTTGGGGGGGGGCGGAGATGGTGGTATGTCTCATCAGACCAATTACATCCTTTTTTGTAGATTGAATCAAACTATATAGACTGGCCTTTCGGCTTTTATATGTATTTTAAAAACTTTATCGTTTATTCCTTCTCAAGTCTCTGACTGAGTTGATGACTAGGAAGCTTAGTTTTACAATGAAGCTTAGTTGTTTAGGGGTTAAGATGTTTTTAGGTCTAGGTAGATGTTTTAATTTGATAATGACAAGAAGTGATGGAGATTGGTTTCCATTCAGAATTCTAGACGCACCACGATAGGGAAGATGTTTTCTTCAAAGTTTTCATATACAAATAGCCAAAACAATAAGAATGTAACATTTATATAGTTCCTGATTGTGTCATGGTTCTTCTTGCTATAGGTAGCCTATTGTATATATATGTAATACTATAAATGTATATGTAAAAAATAAAAAAAAACCACAAAAAAATTAGTGGTGTGCATTCTGGACAAATGGTATTTAATGCATTGGAAGGAGAAATGATATGACCAAGCTATATTGTTGAAATTCTCAAAGAATAAATAAAACATTTCAAAATATTAAAAAGCCTTTTAAAATAAATGATTATAGTTTTTGTAAAACCTAATAAAATATTGCTAAAACAAAAAAAAATAAGTAAAAAAATCTTTATTTCCCTGGAAGATATTTGAAGGTAGTATTTGGTAACCATTTTACTATAATTCTACTTAATTCTTTCTATTCAACTTTGTTTTTAAATTTTTTATTGCTCAGTACTTAGTCAGTTTCAAGTATAAGACACTGTGTTTCCTTAAGTACCTTCTGTGTTATAACTTTAAAGTGACTTTCATGAGACATTTTTTTCATTTTTTTATTAGATTACTCACTTCTCTCTTTTTCATGCATTCAGTTGTCAAGGCCTGTCGTTGAAAAATTAAACCGTTCTATTCTTTTCCAATCTCTATTTTTATTGCCATTGATTCTACTCCATTTTTTAAAAATGTCAGGAGACAGAATGTCTGGATGTCTATAAATTTTAAAGCTATTTCCTTACAGACTGGACTGTATATGGAATTCCCAAGCTCTAAACATGATCAGATCATCTATTTACTCAATCTTAAATTAATTTTTGCTATTTTTTCAAGGTATGCACTTTGTGCTTGGAGTTGCTAGGACTATGCTGTCAGTGTTTTCATGGCTCTGTTCAGTTCTTCCTCTCTCCTGCTGACAACACACACACACACACACACACACACACACACACACACACACACTAACTCACCACAGATACATATGTGGTGATGATGATGATGATGATGATGATGATAATGTGGTGGTGGTGGTGATGATGTCATGGTGGTGGTGTTGATGAAGAAGAGGAGGAGGATTGATGATGTCATGGTGTTGTTGATGATGAGGAGGAGGATTGATGATGTCATGGTGGTGGTTGTTGTCATGGCCATGATGATAATAATGTGATAATGGTGTGACCTCACCCCAAAACAACTTTTCCACGTTTCCCATGGCAGGAGGTTTTTTTCTCCATAGTGGATCTATTTTGGGCTGAAATTATCTCAAAGAATTGCTTTAGTAGGCAGCATCATTGGCTATTAAATATTAAGACTATTAGTGGACTAGCTCTTATTTGTGATGTCACCATGTCATGTGTTTGCTTGGCACATGAGAAGAGATTGCTCATGACTCATCTGTGAGGATCTTGAGCAGTTTAAAAAAAATATTTTATTAATTTATTCATATTACATCTAAATTGTTATCTCGTCCCTTGTATCCTCCCATTCCTACCTCCCTCCCTCCCATTTTCCCCTTACTCCCCTCCTATATGACTGTGACTCAGGGGGCCCTCCTCCCCCTGTATATGCTCATAGGGTATCAAGTATCTTCTTGGTAACCCGCTATCCTTCCTCTGAGTGCCACCAGGTCTCCCATCCAGAGGACGTGGCTGGAGTTTTTGAAGTCCTGATCAATCAGTGATATGGTTTCTTATTCTCTTTTCCCCTTATGCCATTTGTTTGTCCTATTCAAGTAATGAATTTTTAAAAACTTGGTATTTTGTTTATTTTTAAAACTTTTTGCTTTATTTTATGTTATAGATATTTTGCCTGCATACATGTCTGTGCACCATGTGATTACATGGTACACAAGGATACCAGAAGAGGATGTTGAATTCCCTGGAACTACAGTTACAGGCAATTTGTGAGTCACCATGTGGGTTCTGAGAATTAAACTGAGATTCTCTGTAAGGGCAGCAGTGCTTTTAACTGCCTAGCCATTTCTCTAGCTTTGGTGTTAAACTTCTTACTGAGGTCATTTTTTCTTTATTTTTTAACCTGTGAACCTTAGAAAACACAGTAATATATGGCAGATTTTTTTCTTTTTCTTTTTGTGAATACATTGGTCCAGTGAAGCCCCCACATTGTATCAGCAGTTCAAGTTCACTAGAACTTGATCTAAAAAATGTAAGCTATAACTCTTGATGAGAAATTTGAATTGCCCATTTAGGAGGCAGCATTATTATTTTTTTAACATATATGTAAAACTAAAGCATTAATTCCTAATTCAGTCTTCTGTTTCATTTTATATGCTGTGTTTCACTACATCTCATATTGACAGTGAAGGTTAAGTTGCCAAAATATGGTGGCTTTTTCTGGCAAGATGGCTCAGTGGGCAAGATGGCTCAGTGGGCAAGATGGCTCAGTGGGCAAGATGGCTCAGTGGGTAAGAAAGATGCCTACTGCCAAATTGATGAGCTGTGTTTGAGGCCTGGGATCCACATGGTAGAAGGAGAGAACTGAACTGACCCCTACACGTTGTCCTCCGTCCTGCACTCACATGCCTTGACACACATACAAATCAATAAGCAAAGAGAAACAATAAATAAAATGTGATCTTAAACGTTTTTAAGGAGCACATAAATGCATATTGCCAATCTCATATTTTTGGAGAGGCCTAAGTTGCTAGCCCAGCTCTGCTCTTGGCCAGCCTTCAAAAGCTCAGATTCTTCCCTTTTGTCTTTTTACCATCGCGTAATAGCAAGGTTCTGTGAGGATTTCAAGCTCCTGATAGCAGAAAAATAAATGGGGGTGGGGTGTCCTGTCCTTTCTGCATACGTTATTCTAGCAGACATTTGTGGCATCTGATCATCTGAATGGCAGACTTTTATCGCTGAGTATGTGTATTGCCGCTGGTGCTGCATGAGAGGGTGGGACTGAGTGATTAGCACCTTCAGAGAACTACACTGTTAAAAGGGGCAATACTGGCTTCATGCACTAAAGAAATTATAAATACGTACCAATAGAGAACAGGTACTCTTGCTTTAATTTTGGAGCTATCAGCTAACTGAGACTTGAAAGAATAAAGCATACGTGACACTTTAATGCATCTTGATTCACTTTTGTTGATAAACTGGTTATAATCAAAAGACAAAGGGCCAGTTCTCAGAAGCTATAATTGTGGAATATAAAGAAATCCACTTTAAAAATGTGAAGCTCATTTTTATCTTCAATGCCTCTTATAATATATGAAAATTTATATTTAACAGAGTGGTAAATATTTACGTAAAAGCATCTCATTTGAAGAGGTTCTTTGGTAAGCTTCATATAAGTAGAAAGAAGAATTGGATATAATTGTGTAGATTTCTGTCAAAGTTGAGTTAAAGGGTAGAGGGTAGCATACAAGAAGTGGCTTGTGATGATGCTTACTGACAATGTACTGAATAAGATATGTCTAATTATTTCATCCCCAAAGAATGCCTTGGGTACTGCAGAGCGAGCTCAGTGAGCAAGAGAGCTTGCTGCACAAGCACCCAGAACTGAGCTAAAATCTCTAGCATTCGTGTAAGTGCCAAGTATGGCCTCCTGAACCTGTAAACCCAGTGCTGTGGAGCATGGAGACAGCAGGGAATCCGGCACTTAATGGCAGCTAGCTTAGCTCCAGGTTCAATCAGAGACCATGTCTGAAAGAAATAAGGCAGAGTGGTGCATCAGGACACCAAAGCCCTCCTTACACACACACACACACACACACACACACACACGCACACGCACACGCGCGTGCGCGCGCGCACGCACACACACACACACACTCGAAGACACCTTTCTAAAGATGTCCTCTGAGAAACTCCACCCATCAGGGGTTCAAAGCAGATGCTTGAGACGCACAGCCAAACTTTGGGCAGAGAGCAGGGAGTCTTTTGTGGTGAGTAGGATCCAGGCTCCACAAGATGAACCACAGAGCCAACAAATTGAGCCCAAGAAGGCCTCCAGAAACTGAGACACTAACGAAGGACCAGGCATGGAGAGGACCCAGGCCCCTGCTCAGAGGTAGCCAATAGGAAACACAGTTTTCATGAAGGTCATCTAGTAAGGGGACCAGGGGCTGTCTCCAACATGAAGTCTGCTATTTGATCACATTCCCTGGGCAAGGCAGCCTTACCAGATGACAGAGGAAGAGGATATAGGCGATGCTTCATAGTCCAAGATCACTTGGTAAGGGAGGAAGGGACTAGGAGAGGGGGATGATGGGAAGAGGGAGGGAAAGTGGGACCAGGAGGAGACGAGGGAGGGGGCTATGATCAGGATCTAAAATGGATAAATTAAGTTTCAAAGAAAGGAGAAACAATCTAGTAAAATAGATTTAAAAACCAACCTTAAAAAAAAAAAAAAGAAACAAGTTTGGAGATATCAACATGGTGTCTTCTTCTCTGATTACTTGATGAGAAGGCAACCAGAGCAGAAGGAGAAGCAATGTCTTATGTCAAACAAAACGAAGCACTTTACAGTGGGACCTGAAGCAGTGTGACTAGTGTTGTAATCTGGATTGCTCACAAGGGAACTAGCTCGGGTTTACCTCTATGATGACACATGAACTAACCTAACCCCAAAGGAATTACACCGCTTTTCGTTCACATGGATCATTTCTATCGTCTGTTTTTGCATGTGTCCATTTAAAAATGTTTCTTATTTGTTTTTTTTTTTCATATATAGTGATCCATGGTGATACTATGCTTTGGACTTCAAAGCATAACAGCATGTTGTGATCATGTAGTCACTAGTAAGGAACTGCTGCTTTGTTCTGCAAGCCACCATCATGGTGGTTTTCTGAATGGTCAAGATAAAAGATTATATAGACAGACTTCCTGAAATAAATAATGGATAGGAAATAAAAAATATTTTAGATACATTGCATAGATTTGTAATGAAGGGCTATATTTAAAAGTCAATGTTACTATTATTCATACTGTTTGTTTGTTTGTTTGTTTGCTTCTTTGAGACAGGGTTTCTCTGTTTAGCCTTGGCTGTCCTGGACTCTCTTGTAGACTAGGCTGGCCTCGAACTCACAAAGATCCTCCTGCCTCTGCCTCCCAAGTGCTGGGATTAAAGGCATGCGCCACTGTGCTGGGCTCAAATTCTATGTGCCATAAAAAATGAATGTATCACAAAATGCTGATTACCTTGTTTTTGAGGAATTATATTTGTATTCATACAAAGAAATTCTAAATTTTTCACAAATAGAGTGATAAAAATGTTCATGGGGATAATATCTATTATCAGCTACTTCTATGAGTTTTATTAATCTATTTTTTGCTTGGTAAAATATATCCATTGTATATTTAAAATTATGATTATGTTCAATGTCATCAGACACAAGCTCAGCTACAAGACATTGTGAAACTTTGGCCCTTATGGAAGAAACCATTCCCTTATACAGATAAAATGATTATGTGACAGTCCTTTAGTTTTATACAATGTTACCTAGTAAATGTAACTCATAATGACCTTTCATGTATTTAAAGAGAGGAAATTAATTGAACAATTTTTAAAGCATCATGTGAATCTTTATATAAAGTGAATGTGTGTTTATATGTGTTTAGTAAGTTTAAAATCAATAATTTGTGAACAATTGTGAATTGTTTATTGTTAATGTAATATATTATGTCAATGAAAATTTTATTTTGCTTAATATTTAGATCTGTATATATATATGTATATATATATATGTATATGTATGTTTGGGAGGTATCTTGTTTTCTGACAAAAAATGCAAAACATTTTCTCCCAACAAAACATTGTTACAGTGTCAGTTATGTCAATAAAGACTTTAGAACAGGAATTGTAAAGCAAAAATTTACAATTCATTAACCATAAATATTTATATAATGATATTTAATAAGTACTGCAGAGTCTTACACAAGTAAAAGAAAATCAACTGTTTAATGAAGAAGAAAAGGAAAAAATGTTCCTGCAATGAGGCTCTATATACCTGTGTCTTGTTACACTTTATACCCCACCTCAATAACTTAAAATTTGGGGAGCTAAAGCTATTGCTCGGTGATAATGCACTTCCTTAGCATGAATGAACAATTTGGTTCAATCCCTTGTACAGGAAGACTCAAACAAAATGTAGTGTCAGTTAAGTAAATGTAGCAATGTAGAGATACCTTCAAAAATATATATCACTTTTCCAGTTCATATAATTTTTTTTCAGATAATAATTATTAGACTGTAAACTAATCTCTTGCAAACAGTCTAGGCCCACTGTCACATTATTATGTTAGACAGTGTATCAAAGAGGCCCAAGACAGCTATAAGGTAACAATAGATCCATATTGTGCCTTAGATTACACTTTAGCTGAGTAACATCTTTATTTTTCATTTAATAGAGCCTGCTTTCACAGATAATTGATTGTAAGTACAGTTCATTCAGCTGATCCCCTATGTTCGCTGTATTGAATTTCTCATTATGTTATGTGCAAATTTTAGGAAACAAATTTAACTAAACTCACAAGAGCTAATTCAGTTTTAAGTGACAGAAGAAAGTGATAGTGCATTCATAAATGAGATTTTTTAAACCACCCTTAGTGGATTTTTGTGCTTGGTATTGCATTTACCTGTGTATCAGTCTGTTAGCATTTTCCCGGGGCATTGTCCACCTTTACATTCTCAATGCCTTTCTTTCTGATCAATGTCAAAAGGATTTCACCTACTAATCAGGCTGCCTGTGAAGACAGTTGGCCTCTGATAGAATTACAGGCTGGCTTTGTGTAAAATTTGCTTCTCAATAGCAGCTACAAAAATTTTAACCTCCTACAGCTTTCATCTTTGTCTCTTACCCGTTACTTTAATGTCCCTTTGCACTAACTCTGCTTTTAATAAGTTCTTATGCATCGATATTGAAAAGAGAATAAAAGATGATTAGAACATTTCATTGTTCATATCTTATGTTTTACCATTTTCAAAAAAAAAAAATTCTGCTTGGAAACATTCAGATGGAAACAATTAATTTCATAATTCCCTGATCTTGAAAGTCAAGTTTAAAGAACAATTGGCAGTGTATCTCTCCATTCTGTATTTGAGTCAAATGGATCTCTGTGATGCAGGAGCAGCCACCATCCTAACAAAACACAACATAAAGTCCGCCATGATTGGGTGCTACCATATCATGCTTTTATTAGTTCCATAGGCTTGGGTAGCTTACCAAGCAGAGGTTATTTTAACCTCACCATTGTTTCTTATTTAATGTAAATGTCACATCTTGCACACAGAGAAAAGAAAGATGATGTCTGAAAATGGCCTTAGCCACAAAGTCAAGAAAAGTGAAAAATTCAGTTAAGGTCAAGCAGCAATGAAAGAAAGACAAGAGAACAGGTGTGATAGAGGTAAGCAGGGAGAGATGGAGTCGGAAGAGGAGGAGGAAAGAGAGAAGAGAGAGAGATGAAAGGAGCAAAATATTCTTAGTAGAAAAATGGCAACCTAAAGGTGAGCCAGTGCAAATTGCTGATGAACGTATAGAAAATTTAAATTCATTCATCATAAGCTTGGAAGACTAAATACTTTTTAACCCACCAGATTAGGACAAAAAGCTTGTTCTTCGGAGATGATGGACAGCTAGTTGTTGCCAACCTTTGGGTTTGCAAGGTTGAAAAATTAACAGAAACTTAAAATTCTCCTGTCTTTGAGTAATGATATTCTAAGACACTTCGATGAACTATCTGGCATATACACAATGGCTGTTTTAATGAATATTTATTAACAGTGTTCATTACTCCCATGCGATGACTTTTAAAAAAAAATTTAATCACTTTACAGACTACACCCAACCTCCTCCATCCACTTTTCTCAGTCCCACCATCACACCCCTCCTTCTTTTCCCTTCTTCTCAGAGAAAGGGAGGTCTCCAAGGGATACTAAACCATGCTGGCACCTCAAGTTTCCTCAGGACTAAGTGCATCCTCTCCCACTGAGGCCTGACAAGGCATCCCAGCTAGGGGAAGGGATCCAGAGGCAGGAAACAGAATCAGAGACAGCTCCTACTTCCATGGTTAGGGGACCCATATGTTGCCCAAGTTGTACATCTGCTACATATGTGTAGGGGGTCTAGGTCCAGCCCATGCATGCTTTTTGGTTGTCGGGTCAGCCTCTGTGTGTCCCTATGAGCCCAGGTTAGTTTGCTCTCTAGGCAGCCTACAGAATGGGAAAAGATCTTCACCAACCCCACATCTGACAGAAGGCTAATATCCAATATTTATAAAAAAAATTCAAGAAATTAAACACCAGCAAACCCCAAAACCATTTAAAAATGGGATACAGAGCTAGGCAGAATTCTCAACAGAGGAATCTCTAAGGGCCAAGAGCAATTAAAGAACTGTTCAATGTCCTTAGTAATCAGTGAAATGCAAATCGAGATGACTCTGAGATTCCATCTTACACCTGTCCGAACGGCTGAGATCAAAAACTCAGTGACAGTTACATACTGGCAAGGATGTGGAACAAGGGGAACACTCCTCCACTGCTTGTGGGAGTGCAAACATGTGATGACATATTTTACTACCATTAAAATAATATACTGGAAAATGTATTAAAAGTTTGAAATAAGGTAACTACATAATGTTGGATGATAAACAAAAATTCCTTAAATACATGCCTTTTTATCTTTACCCTGTGGACATGTAAGTTGTAGAAAATTGCAGAAGGAATACTTTAGGCAATTTGCCTATGCCCTATGCCTTAACCAATATAGAATTTTTATAACACACATTAATTGTAGTACATGATAAATACCACCATAATCAGCAAAAAAGGAAAATTGAAATTAAATTCAAGCAAGTAGTGATTCATCTCTAGATTATGTTGAATGGAAGAGAGAGAGTATATCTAAAATTAATTTTTGGTGAAGTTGTCTACAAATCAATTTAATTAAAATAAAATCAATCACTTGGTCAATTCTTTCAGAACAGTAAAATATTTTGTTAGATGCCTCAAACTGTAAGGATTCCTCAGTTGTCTGTGTTGACTGATTGTTCTTCCATTGTAGAGGGGTGTTTTTGAAGAACGTAAAGTATTGCTGAAAAATACATATTCAGGGAAACAATAACAGGAACAGTGGGAGATAATTAAAATGAATCCCTTTGTTTCATTGAGACAGTATATTGTGCTGCAGATTGCATTGATTTACAGCAAATATATATTTACTGCAAATAGCTATTGCTGTTGTTCTTCATGAGGTCATATTTTTAAAAAAATCCTTGCACTGTAACAGCCAGAAATCAACATTGTTTGATATGGGCTTAATGAGTAGCTAAGCTGGTTAGACTATCTGGTAATTTTTCTGTCATCTTTATACTTCTTTATAGCAACCCACACACATTTGTTAATTGCATTAACTATTTTCTCTCCCTGTGGGGCACTTAGATGAAGAACAGGCAATCTAGCAGTTTTTGTTTTTGTTTTATTTTAATAAGATTTACTCAGATTATATCCTGATTGTTATCCACTTGTTTGGATCTTGCTCTTCCCACTCTCCCTTCCTCTTCCACCCTATTCCCTTCCCTTAGACCTCTGACAGAAGGGGACCTCCTCCCCTACCACATGGTGACAGCCTATCACATCTCATCTAGATAGCCTGCTTCCTCTTCCTCTGTGTGCTACTGGGCTTCCCCACCACGATGAAGTGATTAAATTGAGGTCACCAGAGTTCATGTCAGAGGCTGCCGCCTCCCAACACTACCACGGAGAATGGGCCTTCCATTGCCTATATCTGAACAAGGGGTCTAATATCCAAAATATATAAAGAGCTCAAGAAATTGAACACCACTAAACCAAATAACCCAATTAAAAATGGGGTACAGAGCTAAACAGAGAATTCTCAACAGAGGAACAGCAAATGGTTGAGAAACACCTAAAGAAATGCCCAATGTCCTTAGTTATCAGGGAAATGTAAATCAAGACAACTCTGAGAATCCATCTTACACCTACCAGAATGGCTAAGGTCAAAAATTAAAGTGACCATACATGCTGTTGAGGATGTGGAGAAAGGGGAACACTCCTTCTTTGCTGGTGGGAGTACAAACTTGTACAACCACTTTGGAAATCAGTCTGGTGCTTTCTCAGAAAATTGGGAAAGGTGTTACCTCAAGACCCAGCTATACCAGTCCTAGGCATATACCCAGAAAAATGTTCCACCATACAACAAGGACATTTGCTCAGCTATGTTCATAGTGGCTTTATTCATAATAGCCAGAATCTTGAAACAACATATATTTCCCTCAACCAAAGAATGAGTAATGAAACTGTGGTACATTTACACAATGGAATACTACTCAGCTATTAAGAACAAGGAGATCTTGAAATTTTCAGGTAAATGGATGGAACTATAAATGATAATCCTGAGGTAACCCAGACCCAGAAAGACACACATGGCATATACCCACTTATAAGTGGATATTAGCCCAACATAGATGGCTTGTGAGAGACTCCCCCCAGCAGGGGAGAAGGACAGATGCTGGATCTCACAGCTGAGCTCTGGGTGGAGCTCGGAACGTAGTTTTTAAGCTGCCTGTAGTAAGGCATGAACTGATGGAAACAGTTTATCTGTCTTAAGTTCTGCATTTGGATGTGACATACTTTGGTTACTGATGGTAGGAAGCAGGGCAACTATTTTCTGTTTTCACTTTGCTGTTTGGATTATTCATGCAGTTTTTTCACATCAACACTGATTTAAGATAATTATCTTTATGATGAGACATTCTTTTTAGCTTTAAAATAAAATGGAAAAATCCATAATGATATCTAAAAATCTATAACAGTAAAAACAATATTTTCAAAACAGAACCTGCTGTTCCTTTTCTGTACTTGCAGATTTTAGTTAGTTAGTTCTGGAGTTAGTTCTGCCTGGCCAGGCTTTTGGTACTCTGATGTTCATACCATTGATTATGTAAATGCACCAAAGGTCAAAAGCTTGGGATTATGGAAGTTTAGAGGATGACACAATCTTTTCCCCCCATTTCTCCATGATTTTGTTTCTTTTTTATATTTTATTAATTTATTCATAGTACATCTCAGTGGTTATCCCATCCCTTGTATCCTCTCATTCCTCCCTCCCTCCCATTTTCCTCTTAATCCTATCCTCTATGACTGGGAATGAGGAGGACCTCCTCCCCCTGTATATGCTTATAGGGGATCAAGTCTCTTCTTGGTAGCCTGCTGTTCTTCCTCTGAGTGCCACCAGGCCTCCCCATCCAACGGACATGGTCAAATATGGGGCACCAGAGTTCCTGTGAAAGTCAGACACAATGTTAGTGAAGGCCTCCATTCTCCCAGTGAGGTATCAGAAGGTTTGGGAATTTATGGAAACTGCCTAAGGTAAGGTAGAGTTAGTGACAAAAGTAGAATTTGACTTTCTTTCTGCTGCCCTGTTACCTATCATTTCCTTCTGCCTTGGAAGCTTTGGGTGAAGCCTCTCAATAACTTGGAGATTAAAAACTAAGGCCCAGAAACAAAACTTCTGTGTTGTAAACCTGATTCTTGTTACTCTGTGTCATTGGGCCAATAGTCTCAACGTGCTGTTCAATAGTTCCTTTATCTTCAAGATGATGGTATGCCTTTCCTGGGGCAATTATGAAGAGTCAATAATTCACATTTTTAAGGTTATAAAATAGTGCATGGGTATATGAGGGAAAATGGATGGATCAGGAAATTAGTATGTTAACTGTGGTAGCACTGACTCAGAAAGAAAGTTACTTAATGCTTTCTGTCATGCATAAATCTGTGTGTGTGTGTGTGTGTGTGTGTGTGTGTGTGTGTGTGTGTGTGTGTGTGAAGGAGCATAATTTATGGAACAAGAAATGGGACTAAGATTTGGGAAATCAATTCTGGAGGAAGAGGGAGAACAATAGTCCATGTAACATGCATGGCAGTGTAAGAGTCTACAGATGGTTGAAGGGTAGAGGGAATAGGAGGGAAAAGTAGGGTTAAGAGAATCAATAAAAGCAATTGTCTTTTGAAAATGCCATAGTGATACCTAACAGTTTTATGCTAATTAAAACAAATTAATTAATTGAATGGAGAAGACAGTATGCCTAGAGTAAATCAAATGTTTGTGAAATTTTGTCGTATTCCTCCAAAAGAAAAAAAATGACCTCAATGAGAAGACTTGTTATTGCTCAATTGGTTATGCCATTTTATGTTATAACTAATGTTTTCTTTCATACTACTAATTGAATATAAGAGAAATGCAAACCATGAGACATGAGATAATCAGGGTCATGAGTGATGTTGTTCATATATTGAGCCAATATATTTGACAATATATCTTACTTTTCTGTTGTTTGCATGTTTTTAAATTGAGCCTTTATGAATCAATAGTTCTTAAAGTGTGCTTTTAAGCAACAGAGATAACACCTTTTATGTCTCAGAAAATGCACAGAGTGAACATGACAAAGGGGATAATGGCCTATGTCTAAACCTTAAACACTCTGTTCTTCACAGGTCAGTATTTGGGACTGTAATAGTTTTACTTTTGTTTTCCCACACAATAGTCCCAAAACAGGACTACTGACATATGATGCAAACAATGCCAAAGCACTACTGACATTCCTAGTGGATACTTCCTCCAAATTAAAGTAAAAACTGGTTTTGTTTCATTGAGTTTAAAGATGATATTCTTACCTAACCGAATGTCGCATAAAACATCAATTTTTTCTTCTTCTAATAGCCTCTCTTTTTAATGTATTTTAGGGGATGTTTTTAAACCATTCACATAGGAACTGTCCAGACATGAAGAAAATAGCTCCTGGTCTAATATTTTTCTGTGTGTATTTGAAATGACAATGGCATTGTCATTTGGTCATCACGGTCCTCATATATATTCAGGTCTGGTGGCCTTAAAACCAAAGTAAGAGTCTAATAACAGCTACAGGAGGGTGAGCTAGATCACCCACTTTAAAAGTGTAGGCCTGGCCTTAAAGAACAATTTGCCGAATGTCATTGAAAGGATAAGGCCCCAAAGAGATATTATGTTCTCTATTTTAATGCTTTCTGAGTGCCTGGAAAGTGATGCTTGACCTGTATATCATAAATCCAAACCAGAGCCTTTTAGAGGAGCCATTTGTATCTCAGGCTTTCGTGCGTCCATTCCATCCCGTGATAGAGCATTTCCTCATATTATTACTTAGACTAAGTGCTTCCCAGGGGGCACTGTGGTTGACATATGTGAAGAGTTGATCTGAATGGCATATGCTAAATGAGAGATCCCACTCAGCCACTAAGCATGATTTCAGGGAGGCCATTAAATTTTGGCCTTTTCCACCCCAGAATGACCTGAAATGGAAGACAAGTCAGTTCTTTTTTGCTGCAAGTGAAACTCTTGCTTTGCCAAAAATTCAGGTTTCTTGGCACTTATTCCAAGTGCTAGAGGAGAGATAAGAAGAGTGAATTGTATAATGCATCTGTCAACGGTGATGCGCGCAGGCCGTCTCTGTGAGAATAAAACACAATTGACTGCAAGGGAAGAGGGAGAAATAAATTGAGAATGTGGGGAGACGTGAGCCTCCTAGATCTTAAATGAACATCCAGTTTACCTCAGTTAACCAGTGAATCTAAGGAAAAGCTTATTCCTGCCTTTCGCTGAAATATTCTGTACAGAGCAAAATGTGAGTGTGTAAGGGGGTTGAACTAGCTCATTGAGTTTGGGATAGACTAGAGATTAGGTAGCAGATGTGTCATATCTGCTCATTTTCATCTTCCTTTTTATGTTCTAAAGGGGAGGGGTATTTCTTCCTTGAAATTTTAAATAAAACCTGGAGTTAAAAGTCATGTTTTTTTGGAAGGGTGCATTAGTGGATGAAAGCACTGACTGCTCTTCCAGAGGATCAGGTTTCAATTCTGAGCACTCACATGGCAGCTCATATCTGTCTGGAACCCCAAGATTTGACACCCTCATGCAGACATACATGCATGCAAAACACTAATAAAATAATAAATAAATAATTTTAAGGTATGTTTTTGATATTTTAATTTATTCTGAAATAATGGATAGTGTTTCTCCCTTCCTTCCTTCCTTCCTTCCTTCCTTCTTTCTTTCCTTTCTTCCCTTCACTCATTTGAAGCCACAAAAGTACCATATCTTACATATAAGAGCCGTCACTCACCTATAATCACTACTTTAAATGTAACCAATGTTACAAGATTCAGCACATTTTCTGTTTCGTGTTTGTAAGTCTCCTGTTGTGCCTACAGAAGACCAGTTACAGCATTTATATACATGGATACCAGAAAATCAGCACATTCAGTCTCGAAGATAAATCTCGTTTCATCACCTCTCCTGAGATGACAGTCACAGAATGACATCCAGGCTTGCCTGACTTTGCTTTATGTCAAGAATTCTGGCATATCTGTCTCTCTGTTCTTTCATTTTGTTTTCACTTTTTATTATTATTCTACTTTAGCTTAGTTATGGTTAAGAACATCTTTATGATGGAGGTCAGATACAGTTCAAAGAGAAAAGGGCATCTTTTCAAGCTGGTTTGAGTCCATTCTGGATTAAAGTCAGTACTAGACAATACTGTGAAGTTCTTGGCTTACTGAGGAGCATCACCTTCTGAATCTGGAATGTGGCTATTGATAGAGAAGAAATGAAAATAACTAGGTAAGGGAGAGTTATCCAGGAAGGAGAGAGGAAGAGATGCATTATGGGTAGCCGCATCATCAGCTTCCAGCCACTGGCTGAAATGAACACCTTGTAAGCTTTCAAAAAAGAAAATACTTACTTTGGTTCATGGTTTTAGGGCTTTCGGACCATGATTGGCTGGCACCATTACTTTGAAGGGTTATGGCAAGTCATGGTGACTGTACAGCACAAAAGTGTTCTCCTCAAGGCCTAGAATTGAATTACAGTGAAGAGATGCAAGTGACACCACTATCAGCTCCAAGGACATTCCTCACTTGTGGGAAGACTTCGCACTGACCTTCCCATCAATCCCACTCTGCAGGTTAAATGTATGCCACCTGGCAGTGCAGCCATTATGGCTTCATTAGTCAGCATAGGAGCCTTTAGAGGACACTCATCAAAACAAAATTAAACATGGAATCACGATTTCCTCTGAAGTCAAAGTAGTATGTAAATCCAATACAAAGAACTTCACTCTCATTAGGATGACCGCTAAGAGGAAGGAAACATGGAAGCAGGACTGGCTTCACAAGCTGCTAATCTGTAATCATAAGATGGCGGGAAGACTGGGAGCTCAGGGTCCACTTGGGTTATAGAATGATTGAGTTAATGCCATCTTTCTCTAAAAAAGGAAACAGATATTTATAAGGCTCAGTAAGTTGCTAGGTGGTAGAGCCCTTGTCCAGCCTGTGTGAGGCTAGAAGAGCAAGTGAAGATGTCGGGGGGTTGGGTGGGGGGGATCGGATCCTCAAGCATTACTGATGAAAAAGGAAATGCTGAAGTAACTACAGAAAACCATTTGGCCAATTCTCAGTTAAATAAAGAATTCTGTATTACCCAAAAGTTTCACTTCTTGGCATCTGTGTACAAAATGAAAGCAGAGGCTTACACAGGTATGCATGTATTTTAGAACCTTCCACTGTCTGAGGTTTCCATAAGTTTCCTCAAATGGCCCTTAGTTTTAGGTTTTTTTTTTTCTTTCTGTATCCCTTCCCTCATCCCCTCCTCCCTATTTGATTCTTTTGTTCCAGCCTCTTCACCCATTGATAACTGTACATTCTGTTTTTCCTTCCAAAAGATACATGCATCCCTAATAATCCCTTAATTTCTATATAATCTCTGAGAGTGTATGAGTTGTAGTTAACTTATCAGTGATTTTACATCTAACACAAACATTTAAGCTGAAACCATTGGAAAACACGGATATTTACATTATAATTCACAACAGTAGCAAAATAACAGTTATAAAGTAGCAAAAAAAAATGCAATTTTATATTCAGAAGGTCACCACAACATGGGGAACTGTATTAAAGGGTTTCAGCATTAGGAGGATTGAAAACCACTGGGATAAGGGGTCTTTCCATAAGAGAGATATAACAGGATACTGAGATAGACTGATTGATTCCCATCTTTCTGAGGAACTGCCTTGCACTGAGCTATATTGAAAGTTTTTTGTTTTGTTTTGTTTTTTGAATGGGTATAGACTCTCTGATCCAGTTGATAAAAACAGTACTAGAAATGGTGATAACAGTTACATCACATCGCAAACATACTTAATGCCCCCCAGAATTAATTCTTTCTTTCTTATTTATTTATTTTCCTTTTTTATTTTTTAATTTCTTCACTTTACATCCCAATTGTGGCCCCACTCTTTGTTGCCTCTGGATCCCACCCTTCCTCCCTTATACCTTCTCCCTTCCTCCCCTAGTTCTCAGAAAGGGGAACCCTCCTCCCCTAACGTCTGACCTCAACCTATCAAGTCTCATCTGGACTGCCTTTATCCCATAATATGGTGAGGAGGGACTACTTTTGATATGGACTCTGGTCCTCACACATTGGTCCCTACTTACCATATTAGGGACCCACATTGAGTCTATGCTGCCTATCTACTACATCTGAGAAGAGCGTCTAGGTCCTCCCGTGCATAGTACTTGGTTGGTGCATCAGTCTCTGCAGCACTCATCCTCATCCCCACCTGGACTTGTTGGCTCCATTGGTCTTCTTGTGGAGCTCCTGTCCCCTCCAGGTCCTTCTATTACCCTAGTTCTTCCATAAGATTCCCTGTGCTCCACCTTGAAGTTTGGCTATATGTCTCATCATCTGCTTGGATCTCCTGCTAGGTATAGTTTTTCAGAGGATCTCTGTGGTATGCTCCTATGAATCTATATTTATAAACCATTAAAATTATAAACTTTAGCCACACACATTTTTTATGGTGTCTTATTCGTTTTCCACTGCTATAACACATTTTCTAATACTTGGCATTTTATAAAAAGAGGGAGTGTTATTTCACAATCCTGGTTCCTTTAAAACCCAAGATGAAAGCAGCAAAGTGTTCAGTGTCTGAAGCAAACTCATTTCTCATAGGTTTTTACATGATTTTAGCCATCCTTATAGCATGGTTAAAAGGGAGTACACACAAAAGATAGGGTGATCCACTGAGTTCTTTTGTAAGGAAAAATACCATTTATAGGCTGTATTAAAGGTCCTGCTTCTTATTGTGTTGCAATAAGGATTTTCAATATTTGATTTATAACAAACACAAATATCAAAATTCTTGTAATTCTATAGGCAAAATAGCACTGCAAAGATAGTATGATACCATGTGTTAGTGACATCAATAATTTGAGAAAAAGCTGCAAACCCCATGAAATTACCTCCTTCATTCTTTTTTCTTATTCCCTAAGAGAAGCAAGGGACCAATTTTGGAGCATTGATCTTATTTGTCCATCAATACTTTCAGCTATCTCCTGAAGACCAATACTTTTTTTCTTTCATTTTTTTAAATTTTATTTTATTAATTCATTCATATTACATCTCAATGGTTATCCCCTCCCTTGTTTCTTCCCAATCCTCCCTCCCTCCCATTTTCCCCTTACTCCCCTCCCCTATGACTGTGACTGAGGGGGACCTCCTCCCCCTGTATATGCTCATGGGGTATCAAGTCTCTTCTTGGTAACCTGCTGTCCTTCCTCTGAGTGCCACCAGGCCTCCCCATCCAGGGGACGTGGTCAAATATGAGGCACCAGAGTTCGTATGAAAGTCAGTCCCCACTATCCACTCAACTGTGGAGAATGTCCTGTTCATTGGCTAGATCTGGGTAAGGGTTTGAAGTATACGGCCTGTATTGTCCTTGGCTGGTGCTATCTTACACCCATCAGAATGGCTAAGATAAAAAAATTCAAGTGACACCACATGCTGGCGAGCATGGGGAGAGAGAGGAATACTCCTTCATTGCTGGTGGGAATGCAAACTAGTACAGCCACTTTGGAAATCTATCGGGTGCTATCTCAGAAAAATGGGAATAGGGCTTCCTCAAGACCCAGCTATTCCACTCCTTGGAATATACCCAGAAGATGCTCCAGCACACAACAAGAAAATTTGCTCAGTCATGTTCATAGCAGCCTTATTCATAATAGCCAGAACATGGAAACAGCATAAGTGTCCCTCAGTAGAAGAATGGATAAAGAAACTGTGGTACGTTTACACTATGGAATACTACTCAGCTATTAAAAACAAGGAATTCCAGAAATTTGTGGACAAATGGATTGAACTAGAAATGATCATAATGATTGTGCTAACTCAGAAGCAGAAAGAGTCAAATGATATATACTCACTTACATCTGCATATTAGCCCAAGGGGCATGTCCCATGAAAGTCTTTACTTACCAGGAAACTGGGACAGAGGGGAGGACATCCTATTGGGACTCTAGATGAGAGAAGCATGGGAGAATGGCAATGTAGAAGGATCCAGAGGGTCTTAGAAACCTACAAGTAGAACATTATGATAGGCAGATTTGGGCCCAGGGGTCCCGCTCAAAGTATCTTTGTACTTTTTACACACAGAAAACTTATTATCTTTAGACTTTTGATGTTTTAAAAATGTTAAAAAAAAAAAAAAACCTCTTGGACCAAATAGAACTGCAATCATAAGCTTCAGCAATAAATGGAAGAGAAAAACTACTTATGTCTGTGTGTGCCTGTACTTTCTATTTTTTCTCCAATTTCCAGTATTCCAGATGGATAGAAATTAATATATAGAAGAAAACACGAAGTCTATTTCTTTTCAAAGTATGTGTTTACTTAATGGTGTGTGTGTGTGTGTGTGTATACAGTCCTGAGTATATGTTTGTGCAGGCAGGAACCTAAGAGGATCAGGACAACTATTAGGTCCCATGGATTGAGCGCTTCAGAGGAAATTAGCCACTACATGAACGCAGGGAAACAAATCTGGGTCCCCTGCAAGAGTTGTAAGTCCTTTAAACTTCAGAACTCCCTTTCCAGCCCCTGAGTCTATCTCTTTCTTTATATTTTATGAATGAAAAAGAATGGGGTACAAAAATACATGGGGGGGAAACATGTTTTATTTTTGAATATCAAATATTTATCACTTGAAGCAGCATATTGATAAACTGCACGAAAGGGTGAGCGTTCCTCTAAAAACCCAGGGACTTTTCGTGCTTCTGTGCGTGGAACTTGGAATTTGTTATTTGGAATTTATTATATATAAATGTGTAATACATAATTATAGAGTAAAAATTGAAATGTATTCCAAACAAAGGGAAAATTCGTCATATATATATGTATATATATATTCACTCATTCATGCATACATATATACAAACATACATGTGATAAACTCTTCTCTACGTATTTCTAAAACATGAAGAAAAATAATGAGAAGCTAGGTACACCTCACAGAGGCAAACTACACTGCATTGTTTGTCTTGCCCCATGCATAAATGAGAATGACCTTTAACAGCAGCAGTATGTGATGTAATGTTGGCCCTGCTGGGTCCAGATCTGCTACTCTTGATAGTCTCCTTGTGGAGCTCCTGAAGCCTCCCCACCCCCAGCCTTCCATTCCCCAACTCTTTCCTACCACTCACACAACTTGCATCTCTTAGCAGGCCTGGGCCTGGTTAGTACTTGGACGGGGGACAAATAATTTTTTTCCGGAGTCATTTGTCCACTTAGATATAATGTATTCATATATTCAAATAAATGGCTGTAAGGAGACTTTAGAAATCCAGATCTCTGTTGCAATAAGATCATACCCAACGCTTAGCTCTTGTACCATTATCTTCTCTGCAGATACCTTGCAGACATTATCAGAGAGGAAGGAGGCCTGTTTGGCCATCATCTCAATGCACATAAGTCTTGGAGCTGAAATTTAGGCACCCGAGCTTTCTTCTATGAGACACTCCGTAGCTCCAGAGATCAACTGATAGAACTCAGAGAAGAATAATGTCATAGAATTTGAAATTTCAGGGTCATGTTTCTTGCAGATTTTGCATTTTTTTTTTCCTGGTAGCAGAGCTGTATTGCCTGATGTCTCTAGCTTAGTGGTACATATATGAGCTTTGTAAACAACAATCTTACTATTTTAATTTTTTTGTTTTGTTTTTATTTTTATTTTTGAATTTTTCATATTTCAACTGTTTCAGAATGGATAGTACTTAGGTCTCTTTGGAGCTGTGCGAAATCGCCCCTCTCCCCTGGGCTTCTCTCTCTCCCCCACTTACCAGAGACAGAGAGGGTTACTAAGTTCTTCCTGTATAAACTTCCAGCTTCCCATACCCTGGCCTTGGGAATTGTTATAGGCTTTCAGAACCTCCTAACTTTCTGCAATAAATGAAAAAAATCTAGAGTATATTATTTTCTAGAGAAACAGAAGAAACAGAAATAGCAGGGTGATGGAAGCTGTGGAGATTTGAGAAGCCTCCCTGGACATTGCATACACAGGCTTTGGCTGTTTTCAAAGAATAAGTGAATTCTGAAAGCTATCAAAGACAGGATGAGGCAGAGGCCAAGAGAGAAAGAAAGCAGAGAATAAAGAGACGGGGGCAAGAAAAGCAGCCATGGACAATGAAGATTAGAGAGAATAAAGAAGGCTTGCTGTGGAAGGACAGGCCAGAGCCCTAGAAAGGATGAGAAATAGATCCGATAAAGCCTTAAATTGATGTTTCTCATCCTATGGACCTTCGAGAAATAGACTGACCCCTTCACAGGAGTCTCCTAAGACTGCCAGAGAACTCATATATTTACATTTCAATTCATAACAGTAGCAAAATTACAGTTATGAAGTAGCAACAAAATATCTTTATGGTTGGTTTGTGACCACAACATGAGGAACTGTATTAAATGGTTGTGGTATTAGGAAGGTTGAGAACCACTTCCTTAAAGGGAGGATGTCTTTACAAGGATATATGTGGATGGAGGGAAGAGATAGAGCACAGAGGAATGATTCATTTAAGCTTCATCTGTGGTCTTCAGGATCCATAGCAACCATCCCAGATCACATAATAAATGTATAACCCGTAACTTTAATGAGGCAGTGTAGATAGATGGAGATTCAAGCTATGATAATCTATCAGTCAGGCTAAATTGATTAAAAGAAAAGCTCCTCTGAGGTACTTCAATGCAAAAGAAAGGCACTCTATTTTAAGGTGACAGACATCCAAAGTACATTTATGAAAACTGGGGGATCAGCATCTTGTGGAATTGGTGATTTATGCCCCATCATTCCCTCCTCTGATTCTCATCCTACTATCTGTTCTGCTGCTTCTTACCTTTTAAAAGACTTCTCTAATATAATATGTCTGCCCTTCCTCTTCTGCTCCAAGTCCCTCACATTTCCCTTCCAAGGTGGCAGGCCTCTTATGGAGATCAACCAAACATGGCATATCAAGTTGCAATAAGACTGAGAACATCTCCTTGTATCAATGCTGGGTGAGGCAACCCAGTAGAAGGCAAGGGGTCTGTAGGCCTTGACCTTTTTCAAATCCACGTTATTGTTATTTGGGTTTCTTTGATGCTTATACCTCCCTTCCAACAACTCACCTACCCTAGATAGAAGAGAAAAGAGGTAGCTGTAGACCTTTTTAGATTCAGTTCCTTGGAGCCATTCCACTCTCTGTAGTCAGGAATCCATCAGACCCATTAAACAGCAAACCAGCAGTTCAGCAAAGGTGACTTGAACCACAGCAGCCAGATCCTGGAACCTTGAAGCATTCCAATGAATGCTTCTCTCTAGGAGTGTCTTGAAGTGGAGTGATGAACAGCCAAATGACTGGAAGCAATGCCAAAACTAAAGAGCCTACCCTCTGATTTTGGGCTCATATACATATACATATACATGTACATACATATACATACACACATGTACATATACATATACATACACATACATACATATATGCATACATACACACATATTTATATATATATATATATATATATATATATATATATATATATATATATATATCCTTCTCAAATCCGTACTGGGATGTTTATCAGCTGGAAAAGACCATGCCCATGCAAGAGGCACTTCCTTTTCTAGTAGACAAACACCACATGTCCTCCCACAAGTCTCTTTCCAGGAGACAAACACTGCACACCAAAACACAAGTCTGTTTCACATCCTACACTTGGCATCAAAAGAAAAACATGTTTACACCCACCACAAGGGTCCCCAAAAGCGGACCAGAGTCAGAGACAACCACCCACTCCCACTGTTAGGAATCCCACAAGAACACCAAGCTATACAACCATAACATATATGCAGAGGACCTTGGTCTTATCATGCAGGCTCCCTGATTATGAGAGTCCAGGTTCCTTAATTCTGTGAGCTTTCTTGTGGTGTGTTTGAACCCAGCGTCCTGCTAATCCTTCCTGCCCTTCTTGTGCACGATTCCCTGGATTCTGCCTAATGTTTGGCAGAGGGTCTCTGCATCTGTTCCTTTTAGATGATGCTTCCAATTTTGCCTTTGTTTTTCATTCTCTTTCTTCCCCTTTCCATGGATACTTTCCTACCCACCTTTGACTCCTCCTCCTTTTTCCCTCCCCCTACCACATGCACACACACGATGAACTCATCCCCTTTACTTCTGGAATCAAGCCTGTTAAACAGCAGTTCTCATTTTTTTTCATCTGTCACTTCTAGTCCCTCCCCAATTCCATTATTTCCTATAGTGTCATCTTACCATCACCCCAGTTCTGATTGGCACAGTTTGTCACTGTCTCTCTTCATACATCCTGGAAGCACAATCCAGCTGAGTTAGCTTGAGAGCTCCCTTCAGATCTGCTTGCAGATGAAGTCCCAGGCCATAAATCGGCTTCCTGTCTTTCTAATGCATTGCTGATTCTTGGATGACTTAAGTAGCAGCAAGACCAGGTGGGTCTGAGTATCAAGTACAAATGTCTAAGGCAAAGGGAACTAGTTGGAATAAAGTCTTAGCCATTAGAGAAAGTTGTAAAACTCCAATGAGTCTTTACCTTTGTACTACTGCAGGTCAGTGGGGGCAAATATAGAAAAGAACTGTGCTGTAGAGTACAGTGAGATGCAAGACAGATTCTAGGCTTCATTTATGAGAGACAAGATCAGACCCCTAAGGAAGTTACTTTAGCCATAGGAGAACACACACATGTGGGACTTGGGTAGTAAATGATCACCATTAACATTTGTTTATCTTGTGTGTAACAATATCACATATTACAAACAGCTGTTTCCATTTTTCCACACCTGGTTAATCATCTCAAGCTACTGCAAATCCAGTATCATGCATGAGACAAAATTAGGCTGGTCAACTATGTGTTACATGAGTGGTTCATTTCACCTGATATTCTATTACATTTGCACTTCAGACATGTAACACTAAATGATGCTCATAATGATAGCCCAGAGTCATTAAGGAAGTGTTGTATTTTCTCTGGTACAGTACATTGGAGAAGTAAAGATATGTGATGAAGAAAGAGCTAAGTCTCCCCCAGATATTTGCTGCTTTGGCAGATTCTGAAAGAGATGAGCTATTATTATGCAGTTGCTCATAGGACCAGAAAGCTGAATGGCAGGCAGCTGTACTTAAGCCGAGTGGATTTGATAGGCTAGGTAAATTGTCTCTTGTTAGGCGAGACATCCAAATCCATTTTCCTATACAACTTTGTTCTTTAAATCACACGTTTCTTCCATTTTTATATTTAAATTTTATATCTTCTTCTCCTGTTCCTTTCCTGCTTTTTCATAAGAAAATTTCATGTCTAGATTAAAGGGTTTTGTCACTCACATTCAAATGACTCAGACCTGAAATAGTCACATGACTGTGAATAATTTGATTTACTCTCCTGTGAACTATACATGATTACCCTAAAGTTATACTTTGAGGAAATTGGAGTTCGTCGAGCCAAAGTGACTTGCCCAAGGCTATATCCTTAGAAAACCTTGGCTTTAGTTCCTTTTGTAGGCGTTTCTTTCTCACTTGATCTTAGCCATGAGGCCAAAAAGTGAGTGTCACTTTTTTCCTCAGTCATTACTTAACGTTTAGTTTCTTTAGAAAATTTTCATCTCAGTACTTTTTCTTTCCCTTCAATGTACTTCTTTTAGAGATTTCAGATGTAATAAATCTGAGATCTCAATCTCTCTCTCACTGTCTCTCCTTTATATCTCACAGAACATTTAATATAGGTATATTAAGTAATTTACTGATTTTAAGAGTGTTACAATAAATTGTATTGGTTCGGCCTAGGAAGCTAATAACTGTCATGGAGTCTGAAACATACTTTAAACCTGCAAGCACTAAGCCGGGCAGAATCTAAACTCATTCTAATCTACTCGTAAACTGAAACTACTCTAAACCTCATAACATATATATCCCAAGCACCTGCCAATCTCGTCCTTGGAGGCCTCTTCCTCCTTCTCCCTTCAACTGTCAACCCTCCTCTCTCCCAGTCAATTGTCAATTCTTGCCTCTTCTCCCTCTCCAGGAAGCTCCACCTTCCACTTCCTGTCCTTCTGCCCAGATGATTGGCTAAACAGCGTTTTATTGGCAGTTGTTGCATCCACTCAAGACATTCCTCCACAATTCCCCTTTTTAGTCTAATTTTAAAAACCTTTTACCTATACATTTATATTATTACACCAATATACAATATACACACCAAGAACTACAAAACCATCTTTATATTCACGTTCTATTCATAGTGTTTTGTTGTCTTCAATACCGTCAGAGACTTGAGAAGGAATAAAATTAATTACCTGAGTAAACAGGCAGTACAGGTTAAACAGCTTCCAAAATGAAAAAGTGACGGGGACACTTTGCTGCCTGAACAGTCACTCAAAACTCTTTAATGCGTTGGATTATCATCTTCAGCCTCCTGGCCCAATATATCTGACAGACATATTTGTGAAGCAGGGACTATTGAGGACTTGCCTATCCTGTCTTGGCAGAGTGAGGCCATCAACTCCACCTGCATCCAAGCTTGCCCATTGCAGGCAGAATTCTGTCTGTGGCCGAAAACAAATCTCTTCTTAAATACTGAAATGTAAAGAATACATTTTCTTAGTATGGTATTGGTTATGGCAGACAAATTTAAGAAAAATAAGACATGAATAGTCTTTGTGCCTCACTCTTATGTTGCAATATAGAAATATTTCAAAGATGGAAAGACACAACTATCAGTTGCAAATCAGGAAGATAAATGTCTTTATAAAATGGTAAGTATAAGGAAAAGAAATTGGTCAGTTATCTCGTGAAGCCAACAAACATCTGATAGTAGATTCAACAACAACTTTGTTTGAGACTAGATTGGTTTCATGATGGAAGTAAGTGACCTATAGAAATCCATGGTTTGGATATTGTAAGGCCTCTGTACATCAGAATTGTATATTACTCAAAAACAAACAAACAAACCTTAAAAAGAACTATTGCAAAGGTTTCATTGTATTTAACACAAGATCTCTTACAACTAAACTGAGAAAGATGGTTCAGTGATTTCCATACGATTGTTGATGACTAGATATTTCATAAATATTTTTGCATTCAGTATCACCAGAGAAGTATGGCTCTCCTCTGCTATATTGGTGCTGAAACATTACTTCTAGTCACGTGTTTTATCACATTTAAACATACACATGAATCTGGATGTTGTGAAAGGTCCTAGCACCATCTTGAGTTTTATGATTGCAGAATTAGTTTAACAACCTCCTTTGTAGATAATGCATTCCAAAAAGAGAATTGAGAAGCATCACACTTTTCCTAAGGGCTTATATCTACTTCATATGCATTCCTCAGATGAAGTACTTGAGAAACAGCTGTAAGATAAATTACAAAAGTACATGATAAACAAAACCAAGTCATCTCTTTAATTGATTTTAATCTAGCATCATCTAGGCAACATGATGCTCATGACTAATAGCAGGGTGAATAATACGAGTGCAATTACTTGGCAATTCAGCATGACTTCGAAATCCACAGAGCCTCCATTTATTACTAATACAGCATAGTGTCCAAAGTGGCAAATTATTGGTGGGAACTGCTGAAGACCAAGTGGTAATTAGTCATACTGCTTTGTTCAAGTTTAATTTCAAGAAACAAAGGAGGCAACTTGATTACTGGTAGTAATAGCAATGAATTATGGGAAATTGTAACAGAATAATTTATTGATTGATAGTGACTGAAAGTCATTAGCCGCTGATGGTTGTTGGAACAGCTAATGTGAAGCCATGCTCCTGATGTTTATCTCAAAACTCCTGCCATGGAAACGGTTTCTTAATTATTGCTTTTATTCCTTGCAGTGAAAAAATAGAATATAGATGAAAGAAGCACGGATCTGAAGCAGTATTGCTGATGGGGAAGTTGCTTTCCATCTTAAATCCCTGCCAAAATAAGAATGGATGCATTTTATTTAGTCCCCTAAAGATATAGTACGTACATTTGGTGATAAGTATTGAGTTTCCTGGTAGTATTCAACATCAAAACTTGGCAAGGCCTCTACTACAAAGAAGTAGATAGTAATGGCTCTTTTTCATGATAAATGACAAGGAAATATAACTCTGGAATTTATTGTACAATGTTTTTCAACAAGCCCTCAGCCTGATCTCTTTTCAGAAGAACTGCTCTTGTCATTTATTCTGCTCAACACAGACTATAAGAAACACAGTTAAATTTTATGATAGGATTCATATGCTATACCTATATGTACCTCATGTACTGGAAATTGGAAAACTTAGAGTATGGAATCCAAGTTATCTAATGTATTTTAACTAGTTAACTTCATTTTTTAAAATATAAGCCATAATTGAATATAATGAAAATTCATATTTTAAAAATTATCAGCTGATGGATTTTTACCCAAAGTCTCCATACAGTTATGTCAATGTATTACATGGAATAACCCAGGAAGAAACAAGGAACAATTAAATATGTCTGATTCAGGAGCAAAGTGTTGACAACTTTTAAAACAATATATATGGTTCCTATAAAAGTGTGTTTTCATTGTCCTTCTGTCACAACTAACCTGATCAAATGTCTGTTATCTGTCTGTTTTGAGCATAGAACTATATTACCATATTATAGTACAATAGACTTGCCTAATAGCTGGTGATTGCACAGGCAACCTGTTCACACTCCTTGCCTTGTTCATTCTTAATCCCTTCATACCACACTAACTGCATCTTCAATGTAGCACTGGATGTTTTTATCTAGATTTATATATGGGCACATGGGGGTGTAGTTAAATAGACAGGTCCTTCTCTCAGTGAACATGTCCACAGACATAATATGCATTTGTTTTGACAACTCAGAGATGACATGCTAAGTCCCTTCCCTTAAAAATGCTCCATCTGAAATTTTCAGTTAAAACTAATCTTCTCAGATCTGTGTAAGCTTAACCAGTTCAACTGGAGGTGAAGAGGAGAAGCCGGATCGGTACAGGCCACCTGGTTTCACAATGTCCTTCTGAATGGTCTTGTAAAGCTTAATCCATCTGATTGTAATGGCTGGCTTTTTTTTTTTTTTTTGGTACTGAGTAATTATGAAATTAATCATGTTATGTTAATTTCTATGAGTAAAGATGGCTTATAAAGACTAATTACCTATTTGTAATCTTAAAGGAAAAAAATTTTAGAAAAGTGAGATAACCCAGAAAGACACTCACACTATATATTCACTTATAAGTGGATATTAGCCCAATATGGATGTTCTCTGAAAGACTCCACCCAGTAGGAGATCAAAACAGATGCTAAGACTCACAAGCACTGGGCTCTATCTGTCTTATTTAATCCTGAATACTCAGTCACTTATTCTCAGCAGCTATGTGGCTGGTTTCATCACGGTTGACTGGAAAGATAGCCTTTTCTGGTTAAGGCTAAAGGGGTATAAAGGTGGTAATTGTCTAAGGGTCTATGGCAGTGGTTCTCAACCTTGCTAATGCTGTGTTACTTTAATACAGCTCCTCATGTTCTGATGACCACTGCAATGATGAAATTGCCTTTGTTGATGCTTCATAACAGTGATTTTGCTACTGTTGTGAGTTTTAATATAAATATTAAATGTGTTCTCCAAAGATCTTAAGTGACCACTGTGGAAATATTATTTGATTCCCCGCCCCCAAGGGGATGCAACTCACAGGTTGAGACACACTGCTTGGTATAAAGCATATATTTACAAGGTAGTTCCACCCTATCCAAGATGTGCCACAACTATTATGGTGTTAACCATCCTTTCTTTAAATAAAATTGAGGCCCACCCCACAAGAGGGAATCCATACATGGTACTGTAAACCATTAAAAAATCCATGGTGTGGCAGGTTACAGTATCAAAGGAATTCAATTCATTAGACTTTTATTGGATTTTGTATCTATTTATATTAAGCTTTTATAGTCAAATGATTTATGCTTCCTTGTGTGGTCCAAGAGATTTTTTGAATCTAATGATAATATTTTACATTAAACTCTTTACAATCATGCTTCTTTCATTCAACATCATTCAGTGGTGTAGTATTCATAGTAAGAAACATTCTAGCACACTGGGAACTAGGACGTGCACAGGAAACAATGCATTTCTAACAAAATTTCAAAGCACTCAAAAACAAGGGGTCTTTAAACTGAAGTTTCACTCAATCAGAATTCATTGTTCAGCGACTCCAGTGAATCCAGTACTATTCTGTTGCGTGTGGCCTTTTATCAGTGGTAGGTTTTTTTTTTCCAAAATGTTTCACAGTATGAAATGTTTGACACCATCTTCCTTTTTTTTTTTTTTTTAAAGTCCCATCAGTTTAATAACAATAAAAAACCCCAAAAATGGAAAACTGAGGTCAAGGGAAGTGGCCCCTAAGCAGGGGCATAGGGATCCCTGCTCATGGCACCAGGCCTGGCTGCAGGGTCCCCCGGTATTGCTGTTGCTACGAGGTTGGGGGGCAGCGATTGTCCTGTGGGAGCCACGGTCATGAGTCAGGACCTTACTTCTTCTGGGGTGTGCTCAGCTTCTGCATGCCCCGGATCTTGTCCAGCAGGCCAGAGATGAAGGCCTCAGTGGGTTTGTAACAGTCAACTAGCAGCTCCTTGACTCTAGCAGCCTGGATATCATCACTTTCCATGTCCAAGAGTTCATCCACATCTATATCGAGCTCTGGGATCTCCACTCCTCCAGGTTGAGGCACTTCCGTAGCTCCTTGCGGTCGTACTTGATGGTGACCTTCCCTTGCCGTCTCACCGGGCCATCGTCATCTGCGCCCTCCCCCCCCCCCCCCGGGCCTTCGCCTGCGGCCCCAGGGGGGCTCTGGAAGTAGACTCCGGGCCCTGTGCTGCCACTGCCCGGCCCGGGGGCCGGAGCAGCCAACGCCGCGCCCCCCGCGGGGCCGCTGTCCGCCATGGCGGCCGCCGGGGCCACGTGCGCGCTCGGGCCCCTCCCTGCGCCGCCGCCTCCCAGACGCCCGCCGGCTGGCTCCGGGCCGCAGGCTCCGGTTAGCACGCGGCTCCGCGGCGAGGGCGGCGGCGGGGGCGCCCGGGGGCAGCTGCAGCATGCGGAGCCCCCGGGCTTGGCCTGTGACACCATCTTCCTTTACTAAGTCTTTCACTGTCATGTTTAACTTAAGCGTAAAGTATGTGGAGAAATTAGATTTGGAGTTGGCATCCAATTGCTGAATGAAGTCTGGGTCTCCAAATTATTATTTTTAACTCCAGGGACCAGAATCTTATTTTTCTACCTGTCAGTTCATTGCTAGATGATATTGTTTATACTTTAAATGTTGCACGTAATATGACATTGATTTTAAGATATACCATCATCTTGCATATCACTAAGGTAATAAATATTTCAAAACGTCTAACAGTTTCACTCATGGTAGTCTCTGCTGAGACTCAAATCCAGCACCCATGCCACTTGATGCTGTGAAGCACTTTCTTATCTGCTACGTTGGATTTTTTTGTGCCCTTTTGCACTCAATAGCATGACAGAAAATCCTTTCACAAGATTATCAGGAACAGCGCGAAGGTCAAAATTATGGAATTGTGGATGCCTTTCTTTTCCATGTTTCACAGAATATCTGTGGCTTTATGTGAAGGTCGGTAGGAATCCTGCTTATTCTGCCAACAAAGATTATGTTGGTGAGAGCAAATGTGTGTCCTTTCCCTGGTCACTGTGCAGTTTGGGATAAACAGCTCTCTGCATCATCAATGAGAAGATATGTTAAAATGCAATTATACTCACTGTATTTTCTGCCACATAGGCCCTAGGCTCTGTCAGGAAGAGGACAGCCTGGACAACAGTGAGAAAAATCAAGTATTAGAGTATATATCTACTGGCTTTGTCTTTACAAATTAGAAAACATTGTAAACACCATGTTGATATCTGAGGTATTGGTATCTACGGTGTTAATAATATGACTCTCATATTAATGAAATATGATGCATCTTTCACATTTATTAGCTGTTTTGCACTGAACATTTCTTTCTGAATAGTGTATTATGGAATATTTGTGTATTTACCTTAAAAAGTTCTTTATCTTTTGCTAGCAAGTCTAAAGTGTGACATTCACTTGGGAGTCTGGATCCCATTGTATTATTATTTTTTAACCTTGGTAAATTTCTTTGTTTTCCTCAGAATACATACACAAAGTTTAAATATGGTACTCAGTGTACTGTTTTTACCTAACAAAGCTTACTTACATGTAATGAATGTCATAAATGACCATGACATTTTAAAATAAGAAAAGAGATATTATTTCTTCAAGAATGAAATACATTTAAATGAACTTGATTTTTAAATTATTCAACTACTCAAAACATTTTACAATTTTATACTAAGTTGTCTAAGTCATGGTGAATATTTAGTAATAAAAAGTTTGGTTCCCCCCCCCCCTTAAATCCCAGTTTTTGAAATGTGCTGAGTGTATTCACAGAGCATTAGTTTCATTTGCAATAAGTTTGAAAATGGCTTCTAGCTCACTAAGTCATAATTACTATTTTGACAGTTACATCTTATAGACATTTATTTTAATTGCATATGTTAGCAATTCATTTTGGTATGGCAGCCTCTGCCATTGTTGTATTGCTCAATTATGCTTACAGAAGCCATGTCAGAAATTCAACCTGCAATTCAGTAATTAACCTGAATCATCAATTAGCTCTTGTGAATACAGATGTCCTGTGAATAAGCTCTAGGTTTCCCCTTTCTTTCTTTACTGATTAATTAAACCCTCCATACCCTGCCTCTACCTACCCTGTCCTACATGCCACCATCACTGATCTGGTTTCTTTCAAGGTCCGTCATTACTGTGTTTGTAGAGGTCAACAACTCTTCCACGTGAGCTTTGCCTATCACCTGCTCACTCTACTGAACTTACATTTGCTACCTTTATTTCCTTTAATACCTTGAAAGGCATGCCATACCTTGCTGTACCTACCTGCCTGCTGTGCTTTTGGCTTTCCATCACAGGAAGAGGCCAATATCTTTAGGAAGGACTGCAAGGCTCATTGCAACCACCAATCCTTTCCCTGTGTCTTGCTATGTACACTCACCACAATGGATTCCTTGAAGACAGATCCCATGTTTTCTCTTCCACAGAGCTTTTGCACATGCAGTGTTTTTCCTGCACGGAATATTCTTTCTACTATACAAAGCTTCTCCAGGAAGATGTCCTTTCCTCTACATATCAATGCCCACCTCTAAGGATCTCCATACTTGTTTCAGTAGAAATTCCGTTCCCTCTTTTATGGTCCTTGTCTTAACATGCAAGTTTAGATTTGTGGACTTCTCTTAATTGGGGGTGTGTGTGTTACACCACAGCGATTTTCACAAATACAGACTCTCATTCTTTCTATTCTGTACAGTATCTCCAGCCGCCGACATTTCGATGTGTAAAGGCTTCTTGTTTAAATAACTGAGTAAGTGGGACAATGAAGGTGTTAGAGTACACCTGGGCTATACTAAAGTTGGCTTTTACAAGAAAGTTTTGCTTAAAAACAAAAACAAAACCAGACATGACCATAAGAGAAACTGTTTTTAATAGATTTTGAAAGGTTTAAGGATTAAAAAATATGTCTTATCAGTTGCAACTCAAGCACATTAAATATTTGGTTGGGCTCTGCCATTTCCTACTTGTGCAAAGTGAAACAGTTAATTATCTTCCCATATATGTTCCATGCTGTACCTGCTCTAAATATTTTTCTGGTGAGTGTGAGCTATAAAGCAGTATTTATGAGGCTTAACTATTAAATAAATATGGTCAGTTCTCTTACTTATTGATGTAATTTTATATTGGGACAATTTTGTAATGAATTATAATATTTAAATATTACCCTATATATCAGATTTTCCAACAATTAATACAGCCTTCATCTACTGCCGTCTTCCAGGCTTGCTGTGGTGCTAATGCAGATTGTGATGTGCTTCATGATATTAAAATCATCATTCCCTTCTGACTCAACTTGAGTACTCTAGAGAGATAGAACTGGATCTCTATATATAAAAAATGGGATTTATTATAATACACTACAGGTTATGATTCAACTATTCAAAAAATGGATGTGTTCTGATAGAAAACCCAACATTAAGTTGTTCAGTCTATGAGGCTGGATGTCTCAGATGGTCCTCAGTGTGTGCCAAAATCCTGAAGAACTAGCTTCTAATACCCATGAATTACCAGCAAAAATGAAGGCAAGCACACAAAAGCAAGAATTTTTTCTTCCATGTAATTTATCTGCCACCATGTGTGACCCAGGTTGGAGGGGGGTCTTTCCACCTCGAAAATGATCTGGACTTAGCGTGGGTTTTTCCACTTCAAAAGCATCAGTCAAGATGAATTTTTACCCTTACACACACACCCAGCTGCTTGGATTTTAGTTAATTCCAGTGGTAAACAAGTTGACAGCCAAGAATAGCCATTATGTCTTACAAACAAACAAACAAGCATGCAAGCAAATGAACAAAAAATAAAACATAGGTCTCTTCAGTACTTGGGAGAATTGAGTAAGCAGCTGCACCTCTCGTTCAGTTTGCTGATCAGAATCTATTGAAGTATTTCACTAGCATTAAATATGTTTTCTAACTTCTAGGCTTTGTATTGTTGTGATGAAACACCATGATCAAAAACAACTGGGGAGTACAGGGTTGATTTCATCTTGCATTTTGTAGCCTGTCATCCAGGGGAGTCAGGGCAGGCACTCAAGCAAGGCAGGAACTTAGAAGCAGGAACTGACTGATGCAAATGCCAGGAAGAAGTGCTGCTTGCTGGCTTGCTCCCTGTGGCTTTCTCAGTCTGCTTTCTTATAGTGTCCTAGGCAACTCACCTAGGGGTGGCCCCATCTCTATAGGGATGGACCCATCCACATCAATCATCATTCAAGAAAATGCACCACAGGCCAGTATGGTGAAAACATTATCTCAGGTGATGTTCCCTCTTCAAGACTGACATGAAACTAGGCATCACAGTTCCTAAGGGCTTATTTCCCTGCCATTGTACAAAAAAATATTTGTAGACTAACATTTGCCTAAAGGTTCTAACAAACCACAGACTATTATTTTTATTGGCTATATTAAAAATAATTTAAGGAAGGTATTGTACTTTTATAGAGCATCAGAATTAGTGAAAGAAAAGAGAAAGTATTTATTTCTCTTCTATAATTGAATTTTTATGTGATTATTGATTGGTGTCCAGTAAATGCAATTAATGTAATAAATCTTCCCATGGTTAAAGTGAAGATTCTGTAAGACTAACAATATTAGTCAATACTTACTCTGATGCATGGACCATCATAATGACATTTCCATATTGCCTTATCTTTATAGTGACATTCTGAAAATGAGTTAAGCTGCCATAATAAAAGGCTATCTGTTGACTATGAGTCTCAAGCAACTGACTGACACCTGATATCACACATTTTGGGAAGCAGGAAGTGCAAAATTAGTGCAAGTTAGCACACTGGAGCTCTGTTTCAGGATCTCCTGGTTTGCAGTGGCCACCTCCGCAGGGCGATGCCTGAGCAAGTGTGAACCTTGAGGTGCTTTTTCTCTGAAAGGATACCAGTGTTAAGCAATCACAGCATACCTTTTGATCTCACTTAATCTTTTAAAATTTATTTAGAGTAATTTCCTCTGAAATCAGAGATGTGGCTTCAACACATGAAGTCCTTGGGCACATGGCATTCAGCTCAAAACACCATCCAGGCTAAGTTCTGTTGTGGTCATAGACAGGTTAGAAGAAACAGTTGAGGGTAAGGTGCTTTGCCAGAGTTATACAGTAGTATGGTCAGTGTTCAGGTTATGACTGGAACCCAGAAAGAATCACTGAAGCCTCTATCTCCTTAGCTGTAGCTCAGTTTCTGTGTGAATGTGAGGTCACAGGGCAGAGTAAAGACTGGTTTCCAGTCAGTCCTTCTTCAGTGTGTTCATACAGTCCTTCCCCTCCTGTCACTTACTGAATCAAAGTGCCTAACAGAGCAATAGTTTAAAACTTCATTTAAAAAGTAGTCTCCAAATGACTCATGTTTTTGGCATTAAATCATCCATTTTTAAGAAGCGTGTCCTTGAAGATGAGTCATGTCTGAGTGAGACACTGGATCATAGTTAATCTCTTGCTCTATGAAAAGAGTTGACACAAACCAAGACCTTCAAAAGCGATGCTCAGCCTGGCATTGTGGCATGCATCTTTAATACCAGTACTTGGGAGGCAGAGGGAGGAGAATCTATGGACTTGAGGCCAGGCTGATCTACATAGTGAGTTCCAAGACAGCCAGCCAGAGCAATGCAGAGAGACCCTGTCTCAAACAAACAAACAGAAAAGTAGATAAATAAATACATAAAAGTAATTCTTCAAGGGAAACACATTCCACTTTTAGATAACTGATTCTTATAGCCAGTAAGTAGTTCTTCATGCCGCATACTTTACTGGCTTGAGGTATTTTTCAGTTCTTTGGGTTTGGGCTTTTTTTTCCTTGTGCCTTCTTCATGTGTCTTTATTATGGCCACTCCCTGCAATCTTCTACCCCATCGCTTTACAAACTCCATTGTCTTTACCACATCAGGCCCTGACTTGCCTGTTCCCGAGTGCAGGATATTCCATCCTGGTTCCTATAAGACCGGCTCTCCTGTCTTCTTTCTTGTCTGACTTTATTCTTTCTAAGAACATACAAAGTATGAAGTCGTTCCCTGAAGTATGAAGCTTAATCCCTGGGGCTTTGATAGAAGGGGCCAGTTGCCTTTGAAACTCTAGTTCATAAAGTGTGTCCTCACATGTCACAAAACACTTAATGCAAGATATATTCCTAACTAAGTTCGACAATAAATGTTTCTAAAAGATTTATTTGTTCTTAACTATGTGGTATGTGCATGTGTATGTAAATGTGAGTGGGTTTCCTGTGGAAGACAAGAGGCATCAGATCTGCCTGGAGCTAGTTACAGTTGGTTGTGAGCTGCCTAACATGAGTCTTGGAATTAAACACCAGCACTCATCACTGTTAAGCCATCTTTCCAACTCCATCCATCGGTCTCAACTGGGGACTCTTCAGATTGTTCTCATAATGGGAGATGACCAGAGCACATTTATTGGAGCTGAAGTTCTGAAAATAAAAAAAAAAAAAGCAGGAAAATGGTGTGACCTATGTGTTCTTTAAATGAAGCTAATCACATAACCCAAATATTTAGCATACTTGGGTTGATATACTTTCCGTTTTCATACACCAAGAATATGGTGCTACACGACTGTGTGTTTGTCCATTAGTTGGAGTTTCATTTCCCACAGGTGTCTTTAATTATTACTACTTTGGGAGTTTCTTGTGCATTTCTGTCATATTTATCCCATCAATTCTTCCCATATTCCCTTCCTTTCCCCTACCCACCCAACTTTGTGTCCTCTTACACTTTTTGAAATCTATTCAAGACCAGCTTTGGTGATTCTCAAATCTTTTTGCAAGTGTCGTCTTTCTCGAGGAAGTGGTCAACTCACAGTAGCTAACAATTTCAGAAGCTCCATAGCCAGAGGTGGGATTATATGCCCAGTGCCCCTCCCATGAGTTCAAATGAACCAGTTGCTGCCTTCCTCTGTCCAAAAAACACTTTTTTATAGCAGTCACCTAACACTTTCGGCTCTTAGACCTTTTCCCTCTTTTGTAGTGATACCTGAGCCTTGGGTTTGTGAGGAGAGAGAGAAGGTTGTCTGCGGATGAGTATGCCTGTACATATGCCTGTAAGGTATGTGTGCTTCCTTTAGGGATGAACATTTTTTTAGATACAAAGAACTTTCCTGGGGTGGAGGTGTGAATGGCCTCTAAACTCCTCTAGAAACTGTTGCCACAGAGCATTGGGCACACAAGTATAGGTTAACAATAACATATGTTTTGAGATGAGAATGTTATGAAAGTATTAGAACTAAGATTTAGGGTGTAGCCGGTGTGAGGGTGTGAGTGTGGCTATACTATGCAGGGGGCATGAATATGGAATGGAAGAGAAAAGAGAAAAATTAGCAGGGAAAGCAAGTATACAGATAGTATGTTGTAAAGATTTCTTCCAGTGTTTTCAGATGCTGGTCCTGACAGGGGCATAGAAAATATTGAGGAAGGAGTGTGTGTGTGTGTGTGTGTGTGTGTGTGTGTGTGTGTGTGTGTGTGTACCTGAGTGTGTGTACCTTTGTGTGTGCATGAGAGAGAGAGAGAGAGAGAGAGAGAGAGAGAGAGAGAGAGAATGTCTGTTTCTGTTCTTCTATACCTATTTTTCTTTCAAGATACCTTTAAATTACCCAAACTGATCCCCATCATCTCAGAACACTAGTATTGGGATCTGAGATTGATGACATAAGTTGCTATTCTCTAAAACTCTCTGAATTTGAAGTTTCTGAATAGGAGAAGTCCTTATACCCTGCTGTGTGTGAAGATAGGGCACAGCTGTAAATTAGACCATGTGGAGCTTTTATTTCTACTTTTGCTTTCAAGTCTGTAGTTTTTATTAGTGATCTTAGACGTTCTTTCTGCGGAGACAGCCTTTGCACCTGCCTGCCAAAGTTTTTAAAAGACAAACTCTTTAATAAATTGAACGAAAGCAAGTACAGAGAGCTTGGATTTCATTGCTTCTTCATTTTTTCATTTACATTAATACTAGAAAAATTCACATTTCTTGATTACTTTGAAGGGAATGGTACTTTTTTTTTTGAAGTGAATATAAAAGTTTGAATTCTAAGAACGTCTTTGAATTTTTGTTTGAACACACAAGCATCCACAGAATGGGTACTTCAAAAAACAACTTTTTAAAAAATTAACTTTAAATTATTTACAGGAAAATCGAGAAATTGAGATCTTTCAGTATGTGCAGAGATGTCGTGGTAGTGCATAGACACAGAAAAGGAGCCAGTTGTTGAATATCAGTATTATTGTTACTCAACTAGATTAGAAAACAAATGAAAAATGTAGTGATACACAGCTCTGGCATTTTTAGAGGCTGTTTATAAAGGCTCTCATGAGGAGTGTATTTATCCCCTTATACAATTTTAATGTTAAGACAGATTTTTGGGATGGTCCATGGAAGAAAAGAAAGTCTAGGGAGGGAGTTGTTCACTGGGTACACGTCCCTCGAAGCTAACTCTTTCCTTGACTGGTTTATTCCATTTCTGTGCTTCTTGCCTACCAGCCATGAAGAGTTCCCTCTGCCATGTGTTCTGGCCTCTGTGCTATGCCCTTCTCATGCAAAGGGGACATCTGATTGTAAACTGAAGCCATGACCCAAAATACATCTTAACGTTGTTAGTTTTTCATTTTAAATTTCATTTTTAATCACATCTTTGGTCACAAAAGCAGTCAATACGCAGTGCTAACTTGCACTTCCAATTTTACACATGTGTCTTTCTCTTGGAATCCTCTTTGGGAACTTCTCTTGCCCAGTTGCACTCTCTCCCACATCCCTTCACAAGCTGTCCCAGGATGTCTATTCATAGGAAAGGATCTGGCAGGTGACTTACTAAGAATTGATACTGATTAGATTGAACACACTCAACGAAGGTTCCAATGCTTGAGTGAAAGTGGACTAAGTTACTTTTGTAAAATGCCATCCTCTAGTAATGTTTAGGGAAAAAGAGGGCAGCAGTAAGTTCCTTGGTTCAGCTCAGCTAGATCACAAGGGCTCTGAGTGTTCACAAGACAGCACCTAAGCACAAGTATCAATGAGTATACAATTACACAAATAATAGTCATATAGAAATATATTAAATGAATAATTATGTCCTAATTAGCTTACTATACTGTAATGCTTTCTATTCATTTGCAGTTATTTTCAACAGTGGTATCAATGGGCGACATCTAATGGCTCATTTCTTCTAAGTCCTCTCAGCCACAAACTGTTCCTTCCTTGAGAAGAACCCTCTTGTTTCCTTGAGAAGGGCCACTGCTAGCCTGCTATGACAACGAGTTGGCACCACAGATTACATTTTGCTGGATTGTTTTACTGGCATCTATACTTAAGAAAATCCTGTAGAAAACTATGGTAATGACAGTAAAGGTCAACCTCGAGCGTGGCCCATGCCTGTCAATCTAGCACCTGGGAGGCTGGAAATGGGAAGACTACAAACTCGAGGTGATCTTTGGCTGTTTTAACATATCATGCCTTTAAAAATGAGTTGAGCTTAGGTTAAACGAAAGATTATATCTTTACTATAAACTATACATTGTATATTTACACAAAATTAGTGTAGATATTTCCAAGTGCTTGAGAATATTATCTAATTTATTTTTAAAAATGTCACTGGTCCTGTTCTGAAATGTGTTATCTTTGTGCTGGTTAATTTTTGTCTACTTGATGCAGACAAGAGTCACATGAGGAAAAGGAATCTTACTTGATGAACTGCATCAGAGGTTAGCCTGGAGGCATGTTGTGGGGCATTCTATTGATCATTGATTGATGTGAGAATGTGTTGTCACCCCTGAGCAGGTGTCTCTGTGTTCATGAACATGACACTGGAAGCAAGCCAGCAAGCTGGGTCTTCAATTCCTGTCTTCAGGCTCCTGCGTGAACTCCTGCTCTGGCTTCCCTTGATAATGATTAAGTGTAACCTATAAGGCAAAATAAACCCTCTTCTCTCCCACTATCTTTTTAAGGATGATCTTTATTTCACTTACTTGGTGGTCGTCAAACTGTAAGAAAAACTACTCCACTCTAATGTTAGGAACCAACTGTTCACTAGTTATCACTATTGGCTGCTGATGTGACAGTTAAAGTATGGTTTAAGTAGGATGGACCACAGTGCCAGGATATTTGAGTCTACATTCTCTGTATGTTTGTGAATGTATATTTTTAATGTGGGGTTACCATGTAAATCAGTGAATGAAGTAAAGCAGATTACTTTCCAGTATGTGAGTGTTGTTCCCTATTCAGTCAGCTGAAGACCTTACTATAAACAGACAGACCTTGCTCTGAAGAAAACTGACATCCCTAAACACCAACCCGCTGTGTTCACACCGCATAGCTGAATTGACATCTCTGTTTTCTTTGTTGGTTTCTTTCTTTCTTTCCTGTGGCAGAACTGAATGTAATACTGCTCCTGCAAATTACATTTTGGTTAAAAATCAACGTAAATATTATGTGCGAATATATTGGATGAATTGACATATATGATATAGTTTTCTAGAGTTAGACTATCTTTGAATTGAATTCTACACATTGTTTGAGCCAGTAGCACTTATCATAATTTTATATATGTCTCCAGATGCATATATTTTTTCAATGAAGAATTAGATAAACCAATATATGGATTTCTTCTTTTTTTGTGTTTAGAGACAGGGTTTCTCTGGGTAGCATTGGCTGTCCTGGCCTTTGTACACCAGGCTGGCCTCAAACTCACAGAGATCCACCTGCTTCTGCCTCTTGAGTGATGGGATTACAGGCATGTGCCACCACCGCCCTGCTCAGTATATGGATTGTTAAAGATGTTCTTCTGTGTAAGTTTGCCAAATGTTTACAACTTCTTACTTTTCATATTTCCACAAACAGTTATCAAATATTTTTAAGACAGAGAAAATATTTATTCCCATTATTGTTATCATGTATTGAGACATTCCAATAAAAATTGGAAAACAGAAAATATCAACATACTCTATTTTTTAGTACAAAACTCCAAAATTTGCTATGGCTTAATAAATGTAATTTTTTAAACAAACAATGCTGTTGAATTATTTCTGCTTCAAAAGTAAGTTCATATGTGAATAATTGCAGATGGTCAGCTCTTACAGTCAGAGGAACCACTTGAACATCGAAATCTATGTGGCATTAAATCTCCGAAAGGAAGATATAGTTTGAGTGGATTCCACAGCTGTTTGAAGTATGTGGCTTCATAACTCTTTAACATTTCCAATTTTAAGATTTAGTAATCTCTCACCTGTCAAACCATCAGATGCCCTTTCATAACAGGACGTGGTAGCAACATCATGTCAATGGCTGCCGTGGGTGATGCAGTCTTAAGTCATTGATGTGGAAAAAGAACCTGGTGAGTTACAGAAAAAAAGAAAAAGGAGGCTCTTGCCTGGAGTTCCTATATTTTTGCTCTTTCAAAAGGCAGGAGAATATTAGCTTTAATTTATTCAATTGTGCATTCTTTCCACTTGCAGCAGTCCAGAATGTGGAAAGTAAAACGAAATGAGAAGATATGTAAAACAGCAGTAAGCTCTTTGTATGAACAGTGAGTGCTGCCTTGATGTCCAGTTATTGATTTTCTTTGTGTGTCTTGACTCTGAGGTGAATATGATGGAAAAGCAAAATCAATATGAGGAAAAATTTACATAGAGGCTGTTCTTCAGTGTGAGGCAGCATTTATGATTTCCCAAAGTCTATAGGCTTGTCATTGCAAAGAGAGTTTAAAGGCACGTATGACAAACCAATGGCAATGGCAGTGCTGGAAGGGAGTACTGTATGTCTGCAGTGCCAGTAATAGAGTCCTGGTTTCTAATTGCTGCTACATAGACTAGATGAGTTCTAAAGGGGAATTTTTTTCAGCACATACTCTTTTATGTAAGTGTGGCTTCTAAATTCATGTCAGATTTCCTGTTACTGAATGTTTATCTGTACATTCATGAATGTATATGAATCTTCACCACACACGTACACACACATATATACATACATATATATATATATATATATATACTATATGTACATTCATAATGTGAAATTATTCCCACTATTAGTACTACATGTTCAGAACACCAACCACATCAGACACAGGATTGACTACAATCTGGACATAACTATTTTATAGGCAAAAATATGCATAGAGTGATGAGCCTACACTAGTGGTAGAAACTAAAGATTTTATCCTTTCATTCAATCAAGAATTAAGATAATGATTTATATTAACTAAGTTTCCCTGTAATACTTAACATTTTGGTTGTATCAATGTACTTCTTATAATAAATAATAAAATGATTTATTATTATTGATAGGCAGATGTCCCCTTGTCTATAAAGATATTTATAATAAGCAAAGGCAATAATTTAGTCAAAAGTGAAATAAGCATCTATAGAAATTATATAACAATGCGGTAATACAATGACAAAATAGATCAAGAAAGAGTATATGTTTACCTATATGTACTTAGGCATAAATTCATAAACAAATATATCAGTAATTGGTATTGAAAAACAGTTATCTGGGCAGTGGTGTATGCATTTAATCCCAGCACTTGGGAGGTAGGAGCTGGGAGATCTTAGTGAGTTCTTGGCAGCCTGGTCTATAGACTGAATTCAAGAACAGACAGAAACCCTGTCTCAAAAAAAAAAAAAAAAAAAAAAAAAAAAAAAAAAACCAGACAAACAAGCAAACAAAACAAAAAATTTAAAACACCCACTTGTTCTTTGCCACTGGTTCACTGGAGTTTGGAATAAGATTGTGTGGTAGAGTGGTGTGTCACACATATGACACAAAAAATGTTGTTCGAGAATTTCTTTATTTACAATCTTTAGTGATAGTATTTGCTCATATTTGAGGAGGTAAAGAATGGAATTTTAGCATAGAGGAAAAACAGACTGTCTTCTTTGGAGAAATGAGAAAAGAATACAGAGTGTCAAATAGGAAATGACAGTCTAGTATTACAGGAAAGATTAAAATCAGCCAGCCCAAATATTCATTAAGACATACTGCATTTACCAACATGCAGAGGCAGTGGGTGTGTCTTCAAGGTCTACTTTACATATAAAGATGGGTATTTCCATTGCAGAAAAGCTAGAATTCACTATTTTTTCAATCTTAGAGCAAAACTCTACCTTCTAATGACCTGACATCTGATAATGTGGTTTAGGATAATTGTCTTGGTTTGGAGATGATCAGTAAATGGTTTGTGTATTAATTATGTCTTCCTTTTAGTCACAGAGAAAAATCTTTATTAATGGCTCTAATGCAGTGGTTCTCAACCTGTGGAACATGACCCCCCATGCATGACATATCAGATATTGTGCATATATGATATTTATGTCATGAATAACAGTAACAAGATTATAATTATTATGTAGCAACAAAATAATTTTATGGCTGAGGGGTCACCACAGCATGAGGAACTGTGTTAATGTGTTGCAGCATTAGGAAGCTTAGTTGTTTAGGGGTTAAGATGTTTTTAAGTCTAGACAGATGTTTTAAGTTGATAGTGATGAGATATGATAGATATTGGTTTACATTTAAAATTTTAGACTCACTGAGATAGGAAATATGTTTACTTCAAGGATGTCAAATACAAAAAGTCAAAACACTAAGAATGTAACATTTATGTAATTCCTGATTGTTTCCTGGCTCTTCTTGCTGTAGGTAGTATATTGTATATATGTGTATAATAATATAAATGGATATGTAAAAAAAAAAACAAACCAAAACACTGCTCTAGTGTGTTGAGTAGCATGCCAGTTGTGGCCTGAATCCTGGTGTTTTTCTTAGGAAAGCCTTTCAGATATTTGAAGTTATATTTCCCCAAATGTATTGGTTTTTACCATTCACTTAGGAGATCGCAGACTTCCATATCTTCTGTTGTTCGGGTGTGTATCTCTAACAGAAGATGGTCATTGAATGTATCTAATGTAAGAGGAAAGTGTTCTGTTTCGTTCTCTGTTATTAAAACTGCTTTTCTGTTTTCTGTTATGCTGTGTTTTAAAAAGTTTGCCTAATGTTGATGATTTTAGTGTAATCAGCTCTTTTTATTTGTGGAGTCTACACCTGCAGACGAGAAACATGAAAATACATTGTGCCTGTACTAACGTAGATGGAATTATTCCTCATGGTACCACTTCTAAGAAATACCATGTGTAAGTAACTCTACATAATTCCCATTGCAGTAGGTTTTCAGAAGTAATTAACAGATGATTTAGACTATTTGCAAAAAATATGTGAACTTCACTCAAATACAATACTTCATACATTTTGGTCCAAATGGTCACCCTTCTGGAACTAATCCACCGTGGATTCCAGAGAACAACTGCTGTTCAAAATTTGTAGTGCTTTTGTCTGACCATGATTATTGTTATTGTGTCATCGATTAACCCAACCCATGGTTTCTGAACTATCAATCAATAGAGAGATGCCTGTCAAAATTGACTAAAAAGAATGGATATGTTTTAAAAATATAAAAATGCCCAGTAGATGGATATATGTACCAAATATAATAAAAAGCATTTAAAAGACAGTAGGCTAGTAAAGATTTCTATACTTGCAAAACTAGTTGTGAAAAGTTACAGGTATTTTCTTTAATATTACCATTTAGGCCAGGATTATTTAGTCAGACAAGCCTAAGTACAACTGAAAAGAACATTGTGGCTGCATGTTGGTTTTGAATATTAAGAATATTTAAATATATAACATATTAATTGTTTAAGTAAATGTAAAATATTAATTATGATTTTTACAATGAATTATTTTTACAAATATTTCCTTTAATTTACAAATGTAGTATGAAATAAAATCTTTTTTTTTAAATAATCCCTGTAAGCTTTTTTTTTTAATTAATTTATTCATATTACATCTTGATTGTTAGCCCTTCCCCTGTTTCCTCCCATTCCTCCCTCCCTCCCACTTCCCCCCTTCTCCCCTCCCCTATGTCTGTGATTGAGGGAGACTTCTTCCCCCTATGTATGCTCTAAGATTATTGAGTCTCTTCTTGGTAACTTGCTATCCTTCTTCTGAGTGCCACCAGGCCTCCCCATCCAGGGGACATGGTCAGAAAAGGGGCACCAGAGTTCACGTGAGAATCAGATCTCACTCTCCACTCAACAGTGGAGAATATCGTGTTCGTCGGCTAGGTCTTGGTAGGGGTTCGAAGTTTACTGCCTATTTCTCCTTGGCTGGTGCCTTAGTTTGAGGAGGACCCCAGGACCCAGATCTGCCTGTCATAAAGTTCTTCTTGTAGGTTTCCAGGACCCTGTGGGTCCTGTTATTTCCCCATTCTTCCATGCTACTCTCGCCTAAAGTCTCAATAGGATGTCCTCTCCTCTGACCCACTTTCTTGGTAAGTAAGGTTTTTCATGGGACGTATCCCTTGGACTAGTGTTTTGATATAAGTGAGTATATACCGTTTGTCTCTTTTTGCTTCTGGGTGAACTCACTCATTATGATAATTTCTAGGTCAATCCATTTGTCCACAAATTTCGGGAATTCCTCATTTTTAATAGCTGAGTAATACTCCATAGTGTAAATGTACCATAGTTTCTTAGTCCATTCTTCTACTGAGGGACACTTAGGCTGTTTCCATGTTCTGGCTATTGTGTATAAAGCAGCTATGAACATGGTTGAGCATATGTCCCTGTTGTGTGTTCGAGCATTTTCTGGGTATATTCCAAGGAGTGGGATAGCTGGGTCTTGAGGAAGCCCTATTCCCATTTTTCTGAGAAAACGCCAGATAGCTTTCCAAAGTGGTTGTACTAGTTTGCATTCCCACCAGCAGTGAAGGAGTGTTCCTCTCTCTCCACATCCTCGCCAACATGTGGTGTCATTTGAGTTTTTGATCTTAGCCATTCTGATGGGTGTAAGATGGAATCTCAGTGTCGTTTTGATTTGCATTTCTCTGATGCCTAACGAGGATGAGCATTTCTTTAAGTGTTTCTCAGCCATTTGATATTCCTCTGTTGAGAATTCTCTGTTTAGTTCTAAGCCCCATTTTGCGATTGGGTTGTTTGGTTTTGTGGTGTTTAATTTCTTGAGTTCTTTATATATTTTGGATATTAAACCTTTGTCAGATGAAGGGTTGGTGAAGATCTTTTCCCAGTCAGTAGGCTGTCGCTTTGTTCTCTTGACAGTGTCTGCTGCCTTACAGAAGCTTCTCAGCCTCATAAGGTCCCATTTATTAATTGTTGACATTAAGGCCTGGGCTGTGGGTGTACTGTTCAGGAAGTTGTTTCCTGCGCCTATGTGTCCCAGGCTCTTCCCCACTTTTTCCTCTAACTGAGTTAATGTCTCTGGTTTTAAGTTGAGGTCTTTAATCCACTTGGACTTGAGTTTTGTGCATGGTGACAAATAAGGGTCTAATTGCATTTTTCTACATGTAGACATCCAGTTAGACCAGCACCATTTGTTGAAGATGCTATCATTTTTCCATTGAATAGATTTGGCTTCTTCAGAACAAGGTATGAAATAAAATCTTAAAAATCCTTCAAGCACTTAGGGAGACGGCATTACCTGTGGGAACAATCTGAAATAAGTAACTTCTATAACATCAAAGAGCTCATTCAAAAATTCCATCTGGGAGTCTAAATGTCAGCTACTCTGTGCTTCCTGTCTGACCTCTCTTCCATATCTTAGTAATCTAAAGGTCATTTTTCATTTACTCGTACATATATGTATGTGTAATATGAGAAAGACTGCACGTGTGACTTTGGGTAAGTGACTTAACTTACCACTGTGCTTCAGTGGCCTTACCCATGGGAAGGAATCCGTGGCCTCATCTCGTGGAGTCTACACCACAGTTTTTATGTGAGGAGTTGTGATAGGTTTAGGGACAGATGTGATTATGCAGAGATCACAATACTCTGCAGAACTGAACTATTGGCCTCAGGCTCATTTTTGCAGAATCCGGAGTTTAGCTGTTTCTGTGGCTCTGAATGAGACAGACACAATGATGTGTAAAGATTCTGCCTACCTCTAATTTTAACTTCAATAAAATTTCATATTAATGTTTTAACAAATTATTTCTCCTATAAAGCAAGAAAATGCCATGGGTATTCTTGCTCTTCCTACACACTTCAAACGACTATGTTGTTTCTAAAAAACATTCTATGTATCTGTGTGATATAGGTATATAAGCAAAATTATATATATATATGAGTAAACATAAATTACTGCAATTACTAATTAATTTATATTATAAAATCATAGCAAAACAGGTTTATTAAATATAGAAAACAACAGATATTTGTTCACAAGGGAAATTTGGCCTTTGATTTAGTGGTGAAAGTCAACCTTAGTACTATATATGCTATGATGGTTTGTCTTATGTAAAACACTAATTTTGTTCATATTTGTAATGAATGATTTGACTTTCAAAAGAAGTCAATTAACTCATGTTTATTATCACCATTGTAAAACTGCCTATAATACATTGTGTTGAAATAATTAGTATTCAAGAAGAAGACCCCAGGATCAAAGACCTAATATAAAAGCACTGGATCCAGGAACACTGGCAATATTTCAGAAGTGGCCGAGAGCTATAAAACAAAGTGGCTCTGACTATAGCTGTTTCCAATTTGCACTTTCCTCTTGGGCATCTGTTCAAACCTGCTTATGAATAGACTCCGACTGATTTGTAGAGGGTGTGGGGCGTGTTTTTTGTTTTCTACTTGCATGAAGCATTCTAGTATAAACCACACTGCTTCTGTGTTGTGATATATTATTTTCTATAAGTTACCCTCTACTAATTAAAATATAGTCATCAAACTGAAATTTGAAGTTGAATTTGTTGCCTTGGTTTGGTTTAATGCAAAGTAACTTCTCTGACTGCATTACTAAGGATGTAGGAGATCCCCCAAACATACACTCTGTGTGTGTGTGTGTGTGTGTGTGTGTGTGTGTGTGTGTGTGTGTACTTCCTTCTGCTTATAGCCTTTGTATATTCTCCTCAAAAGTTTCCAACTGATCTCTTGATGGTATCTTCTTTGTTTATTTTTTCCGTTGACACTTCTTTTCTTTTCTCTTCATGGAGCGACAACATTGCACATACTGTCCATCAGACTTGGACTGTCCAGGTTGCTAGATAGAAATACCATAACATGAGAAACTTAATTAACACCAGAAATGAGAGAAAAGGTAGTGGATTTCTAATGTTGTGGGCTTAGCTGACAACCTCAACCTCAGGCTCTGGAGTAGGTGGGGTTTGGTGAGATAATTTTGTGATTCTAGTTCATGGAAAATAATCTTCTTCTACGCTACTATGCTCCATTAGTATCATATCCATAAATATTTTTTAACTGCCCGAGACACTCTAAATCAAACCTAGCTGCTCAGAAATACTAAGAAGCGCTCCACTACTAGTCTTCACCTTCTCAGTGTAGCCTTAAGTGAGATATGACAATTCCCACTGACTTTTTGCTTTGTTTTACAGAGCTCTAATGTAGAGAGCAGAAGACATCGTAGCCTCATTTTAGTTAATGATTCTGTGTCCAATATTATTAAACAGCCATTTGTAGTTGTTCATATTCTGCTATGAGACAATCTCTTTTTGGGGGTGGGGGTACTTCATAAACTGATCCTTGGCTCACTGGATATTCCAGGTTTATCCATTTCTATATTCCTATATTAGAACATAATTTAACATGTTTTAATGAGTGAAATATAAAGGGGGACATAAGAAAGACAAAGCATTAGTTATTCAGGAACAGTCAAAAATACAGTAGAGGGGCCCGTAGATGGCTAAGCGATGTGATTGCTGTGTACACATGTGATACAGGGGCCAGTAGATGGCTAGGTGATGTGATGGCTGTATACACACATGAGGACCTGAATTTGATTCCCAGAACCCTTCCATAAAAAAGAAAACAGAACTGAACAGTGAAGACAGTGGATTTCTAGAGCTTGCTGCACAGCCAGCCTAGCCTGTTTGTCCCAGGCAAGTTAAGAGAACCGTATATCTGCACTCAAAGTGAAAAGCACTCAAGGAATGACACCCAAAATTGTCTTCTGGCCTTTACAAGCACACACCCCTGTGTGTGTACATGCTTATCTGTCTTGCACACACACACACACGTGTATAAACACTCACACAAGTGGGAAGGGATCGCCCCTCTGTTGTATACAGTTGTGTGTGTGGCCTTTCTTCACATGGTAAAACTGTGCCATCAGCATTGCATTTCTTTATGTATTAATGAGCGAGGAGGAGGGAGTGGAATACATGGACATCCATATTAGGATAGGATGACCTGTAAAATGTAGGCGGTGCTTATTCACAAATATTATAGTTTAGGGATCCAGCACATCACCACACTTTATTACGAAGGATGCTGGAAAACCTTTGGGCTTAATTAAAATCTGTTTTTTAGTTAAAATAACAAGGAGCAGGAGAGTAAGAACAGCAGAGAAGCTAATCAAAAGTGACGTGTCGGGGGCTTGATAGAGATGAGATGAAAATTCTAGAGGAATATCACCTTTTTTCCTTCTCTGTTGTACCTGCTTGGTGGAAATACCATCTGCATCTAATTGGCCAACAAACAAAAAATAAAAATGTTTTCTTACCATCACCACACTCTTTCTTCTCCCCACACTTCCAACAGAGTGGTGTAAGCTGTTGCCGTCATAATTTTTCTCAACACTTTCTCTTCATAATCTGTGAAATAAAGTCAAAATTCTTGAACCAAGTCCTTCAGTGTTCCACTGTCCCTTGTGGGCCATTTCATCTTTCTCACTGGTACTTTACCTCCCAACTCCGCTGTTCCAGTTTTCTCTCTGGTGTTCTGTTTGTGCTTGCTTTTGGGAGTAGTTTTTCATATGTAGAGTTTGGGTTGTAGCTTTTGAAGATGTTAAGATAAAATGGATGAAAGTGTCCGGCCAGAGACAGCAGCTGTGAACCTGTGGACCCTGGAATAGGAGAAGGGAGATAGTTCCAAGCCTCCCTGATCTGTCAATGTCTCACAAACCTGCCTGGAAATGAAGTTTCCCCCCAAGAGAGATTTTGAGCTATTAATAGCATCTACTTGGAGAGTCACAGAGTGGGTCACTCTTGTCAGTGGCCTCTGTTATACTGGAAACACAGTATGCAGTGGGAAGCTTGTGGCTATGGGGTGTCAGTTGAAGAGTGCCATCAGCAACAAGGCCCAGAGTGATACGTTATGCTGACCGCTCCGATATCCATAAGCTTTACACTGCAGGCTAGCTAAGTGATGACTTCTTGAAGATGTCCAGCAGCGCCATCATTTCTGTCAGATACCTTGTGCTCTGTATTGATGAGGTAGATGCCATCAGTTGTGTGACAGTAGGAGTTAAGCTTGGACTCCTCTGTGGTCTTCATGCATCGCCAATTCTGACAACTCATAATGCTCATGGCCCGTGCCATTCAGTGCAGTCACAGAATGCTGACCTCTGAGCAGAGCACATAAATGGGAGTTCTTGGTCATATTCTGGATCGTCAAAGGAAGATTGGAAGATTGTAGGATACACAACTGCTGTGCTGTGCCAATGCTATTTAAAGGTGGAAAGGTCACCAGTCTCAGGGAGCAGTTCCCAGCATCTCTAGGATTCGCAAGTGATAGACTTCTCTGTTCCCTCTGCCCAAATCAAGATGTTTGCCATGGGAGGAGCTAATCATGCATAGAATGGCTGAAGGAAAAGGTGGGGTGGGTCACATGAGATCCTTTGTTGACTCAAGAAACCTCTTGTCACTTCTGTGTACTGCTTATAATGCATCTGGTGATGACAGAGTCTTCTGTGCTGGGGAAGATGGCAGAGTCTCTGGTAATGGATGAACTCATAAAGGAGAGCTTGTGTTCTTCTATCAAATGTTGCCCAGGGATGGGGACAAATTTCCTTTGCTGTTGGCTTCTCTAGCCTGCTCCTCTGTTCTATATGGGTTTTTTGCACATCTCTTCCTGCTGTTTTCCCTTGCATCTCTGGACCTTAAACTTCTCTTCTTGTTACCAGAGCTGCCAAAAATGGAGCTTGACCAAGCTCTGGGGTGTTAACAGTTTCTGTGAGGTCTTTTCCAGTTCATCTGCCTCCTCTTCCTCTGAGTAATTGGCATCATTGGATATCCTTTTTTTTTCCCCCTTGCTGACACCATTGAAATTAACCCTTGCTGTTGTAGAGCCAGGCTTTTACTAAAGCTTGACCTTTCCTGTTCCAGCATGACTTCCAAGGCTCACTCTCTTGGCTTATGAGCTAAGCTGTCTCTGTCACCCAGAAACTGCCTGCTCGTAAAACTGTATAATCTGCAAAATGTTCTGTCTAAGTAGTTTTCTTTTTTTTTTTTTTAATTTACTTTAGTTATTTTTACCTGGAGCACACTGGATACTGAAATGCTGGCAACAGTGTTCATAACGTCCTTCTCCCTGGAGGACTCTTTCCTTTCTGATGTGATAGTCCCAGTATTGTTTTAATGGTAGCTGACTTTGGCGTGTCCCTAGACTTGCGTTCTCAATTATTAACCATTCACAATGTTCCTTATAGATAGTCATTCTGAACAAGAAAATGTGTATGCTGTGGAAGCAAACCAATGGGATTATCTGAGGTGTTTTTTAATGGTCTGTTTATTAACTTTGTCCTGCAGATTTGGATTGAAGCTCAGGTTTTCCCAATGCCATTAGAGGCCTCTTCCACTCTACCATGGTGAAGAATCTTAGGACTGTATAATAGGAATGAAAATATTGGATTTGGTTATTTTTTTCTTTTGCATTTCTTTGGTTGTATGTCTGTTACTTTTGCTTCACTAAAACTGCATTCATATGGGATGATTCTTTTTCTCAGTTTGCTTAATTTCTTAGGAATTAACATGCCTTCTGCAACACAACAGGTATTCAGTGAATCTTTACTGTTCCATGACTATTCTCTTCAACAATGACATCAGGCCAATAAATAGATTAAGTGTATTGTAAAATAGCCTGGCAGTGTTCTCTGAAGTGAATTGTTCTGGCCACTTCTATGTAAATTTAACACAAGCTAGAGTCATCAGAGGAGGGAGCCTCAGTTAAGAACATGCCTCCAAAAAAAAAAAATTGCAGCCGTAGGCAACCTGTATGGCATTTTCTTAATTAATGATTGATGGCGAGGGCCCAGCCCATTTTGGGTGGTGCCACCCCTATGCTGGCTGTCCTGAGTTCTAAAAGAGAATAGACTGAGCAAACCCTGAGGAGCGAGCCAGAAAGCTGCACCCATCGATGGCCTCTGCATCAGCTCCTGCCTCCGGGTTCCTGCCCTGTTTGAGTTCCTGTCCTGACTCTCTTGGATGATGAACTGTCATGTGGAAGACTAAGACAAATAAACACTTCCCTCCCCAAGTTGCTTCAGTCATGGTGACTCATCGCAGCAATAGGACTTAAGTTGGTCCTATTTCCTAACTAGGGCAGAAATTGGTACTTGGACTGGACTACTGCTGTGACAGACCTGATGATGTTGTTTTTTGGAGGATCATAGAAGGACTTCAGAAATTTGAGCTAGAAAAGCCATTGCGTGTCCCAAGCTTGGTAAACTGTTCTGTGGCAGGTTGGAAGAAAAGGGTGTTGAGAGAAATGCAGGAGGTTTGGCTTGTAAGGTTCTAGAGGGAAGACTGAGAGATACTTTAAAACTATGTGTGCCATTGTATATTTGCTATTTTTAATTAAGAATCTGTGGTCTGGCCAACTGGGGTTGAAGAGCCAGCTGTGGACGAGCAAACAAACCCCGGCATCTTTGAAGGGAAACCTTTGCTTTGCTGGGATACTTGATGCTGGTAAGTTAAGCTGAGAAATTAGTGGTGGGTAAGAAGAGACCGGAATCACTGAGGTGAAATTTTCTGAGAACTGTTTCCAGAGAGTCATCACATAAAGGCTATTTCAGATGTGGCCAAGTTTGTACTTTGCTCTGGCTTCCTAACTTGGTAATGTGTTAGAGTTCCAAGCGCTACTGGTTTGAAGCGATGAAGGGTTCACGAATAACAGCTGAAGCTTGGCACTGTGAGAGGCTAGGATGGGCCCCTGGTGAATGTGTAATCTCAGTAGCAGCTGAATCCCCATTACTAAAGGGGCCAGGAGGAGAAGTTGAAGCTTGGGACCACAAAGAGAACCCAGGAGAGACTTTGCTGAAAGTGCTGCCCACATCCAGAAAGAGATCCCAGGATTTTGGAAATGCCAGTACCATGGGATGACCACCAAGAAGTGCAACAGCAGTGGGGTGGAGCTAAGCCGGAGGATGGAACAAGAGAAGTTACCCAAACCATTTAGAGGAGCACAGAAGTTTGTGAGTGGACCCCAGAAATTATACCACTGAAGTTTGGTATTGATTTGACCTGATTGTAAATATTCCTTCCTTCTTGAGGTAAGAAAGTACTTAACTTAATTTTTATTTAATTTTTTTTTTTACAGGAGCCCACAGTTAAGGGAGTTTCAATTTTCAAAAGAAATTTTGCAGTTTTAAAAGAGAACTTTTAGTGTGTTTGAATTTGTGAAGACAAGAACATTTAAAGCTATTTATGTTTTATATTATGATATTAATATTAACATGCCACATTGGTGATACATTTGAGAGGAAAGGTTCTAATTTAAAAGGGTTGTGTTTCGCGTGTCAGGTTTGATAAGAAGTTATGCTGACTCAGTTGACTCAGTCATCAGAGAGGAGAGAGGCTCAGGCGAGTAAATGTCTTCATAATATGCAGCTGATGACAAGCTTGTAGGGCATTTTCCTAATTAGTGATTTATGGAGGAGAGTTCATCCCATCTTGAGTAGGGCCACCCCTGCTGGTAGGCTGAGCAAGCCAGTAAGCAGTATTCCCCCATGGCTTCTGTATCAGCCCTTGCCTGCTGGTTCCTGACCTGTTTAAATTCCTGTCTTGACTTCCTGCAGTGAGGAACAGTGATGTACAAGTGTAAGACAAATAAATCTTTTCCACTCCAGGTTGCTTTGTTCATGGTGTTTCATTACAGAAACAGTAACCATACTAGGACATAAATCACAGTCATTCACACACACACATGTGTGTGTGACACAGTACTTTAATATCTAGCCATATGTTCAGCAGAAAGCGTATGAAGATATTTGCCTGTAGATGACAAAAGTATACAGAATAACATTGCTTGTAAAGACAAAGGATTAGAATGGAAGCCCTAATACCTAGCAATATTGTAATGCATAAAGAAATTATGGTGTATTTAAACAGGGGAACATTGTAGACTATAGGAAATAAACTGCCTAAATGCAGTAACTTAAAAAGATACAAGTCATTCAAAGAAGGATGTATTTCCCTCATCCTTCAAAAATAAGCGAAAACATTAAAAACAACTCTATTTTTGGTCCTATTTGTACCTAATTATACATTTAAGATAATGATTACTTTGAGATAAAGGAGGTTAATGGTTGGAGATAGAAAAGATGCCACCTGGGGGAACTGAATTTTGCTTCCTGACCTGTTGTGAATTGATTGAATGCCATATTGTGATCATAAATCATAGAAGGGTGTATATTATAATTCAGCAATTTTTTTAAATAGCTGAAAAAAATGATTGATACACTGTAGTGAAAAATGATCTAGGGCAAGTGGGTTGTAATTTTCTGGTGTGGCTTTTTGGGTTGGGTGTCCTGGGACAAGACTTCAGGATCTTTGAACCTCAGCTCCTTCCTAGGCTTCTGGCCAGAAAAAAAGATGATTGGTCTATTTGCTGACTGTTTCGTTATCTCATCAGTTGTTTGCAAAACCTGAAAAGAGGTACGGAGACTCTACTGCATATTTTTCATGAGCCTGCTTCACATAATTACTCTAGTACAAAATAAAGTATCCGATTTTTATATAGTGTTCCTTCAGTAATGTCTATGTGGCAAGGCATTTTCACGGTTGGAAGCTTGAAGAGAAGAGCACGACAGAGCATTTCTACTGATACTGTTTTTATTGGGTGGCAGATGCAATGCCTTTGCAATTGGCAGAGGAGTGGGTAAGCATTTCAGTCCTAGAAGCACATAGTACATGGGCGAGTGGTGTACATCATCCTTATCAGTTCAACCTTCAGTGACTATGAGAGAATTTAGAATGAAAAATCTGTAAGTAGAAATCATGTCCTTGTTGCTTCTCGTTCATTCAACAATTACAGCCGAACCAATGTATGACTCTCCAAAACCCAAATGAGAGTAAGGTAACCATCGTGGGAATTCATGCAATGACAGTGCCACATGGACAATCGTTTCTTAGCATTACAAATGTCTCAAGTGACACACAAACCTGTAACCTTACTGATAATTCTAAGTAGAAGTCCAATTATTGGATATTTCCCAAAGGACAACCTTTTTGTCAGAATGATCTATATACTCATTTTCTTCATACTATTTAAAGTACAGATTTAGTCAAAATATAATTTGAGTTGAAGTCTCCAGATTATAAAGTTATTTAATCCATTTTTATTATTTCAGTTTTATGTTCTATAGGACTAATTTTAGAATATAGAATAGAATGTTGTGCTTTTAAAAATTATATCTGCTAGATAATTAAACCTGCATATATCCTTGTAAACTTATATAATATATTTTTCAGGCAATATCTCTTGTAGCACCAGGCTGGCCTGGGACTGACAGTGTATCCAAAAGTACCCTTGAACTTGTTATTGTCCTCTTTCCAACTATCGAGTGAGTTAGATAATCAGCAAGCCCCACTGCATCCTGTGTGGTAGAGTGCTGCAGCCTGAGCACTCAGCCAGTGCCAGGCAAGGGCCCTGTAAGCTGAGCTGCATCCCCACATCTACAGTAATTTTTTTTTTGTAATACTTTATGTCTATCAAAGTAAAAAGTCACTTCAGCTACGAAGGATGTATTTTGGATTCTGCAAACACTTCGGCTGTCATTCTTGTTTTGCACAAATCATATATTCAGTACTCAATTTAATTTAATGGATGTCCTAAACTAGTAGAGGGGACATGAATCTCCTCTCTCTCTCTATGTGTTTATAGAGCATCTCCCTACTCCTTCAGTGAATCGGGAAACATTTATTGAAAGCCTGCTCTGTAGACACTCAGAAGGGCATAGTTTAAGTGTGAGATGTGCTTGGAATCAGGCACCCACGGGACTAAGACAGAGCCAGCAGGAAATATGACAGAGCTACAAGAAAGGTGTGAGTAAGGTCGATCGTGGTGGATGCTTGTAGTCTTAGGTGATTTGAAGAGACATCCTAGTTTGTAAGGGCAGTGTATCTTGAAAAAGCTTAAAGGACGGGTGTCCCAGGCAGTTGAAATACAGCAGCCTACGAGAAATGTCTTTGATCTCTCTTTTTGGTATTCTTGTGTTTCTTGTCCATTCAGGTCATTGCCTTAACTCCCTGAAACTGCCAAACTTTACAGCCTGAGTTCCTAATCAGATACATTTGAATGTAGCGTCTTTGACCTGTTTACATAGTCCTGCAATTGAGGAGAGGCTGCATCTATTTTTAATCAACTTTTAATCCTGTTCAGTACCTAACACTATCCTGTATTATTCACCTTTCCATTTCCTCTATTTCCTTTCCTTTATTGAGGTCTATATAAAGCACCAGGGAATATACAAAGTAAAAAATTAGAAGTTGGTTATTAGCTTCTTTCATGGTTTACTTTTTGATCCTTTTGATATTTAGTTGTCAGTAGGATTTTTACATGCTTGCTGAGGGCATCAAACTATGTGCTTGCTTATTCTTGTTTTCCTAGGCAGGGGAAGATGATGTGTTTTTCATGCGTCATCATTCTTCTGTTTATGCACACATGTGCTGTTTAAGCACCCAAAAGATGGATAGCATTTGCTTTGTAAGTCCTGCTCACATCTTTTCCATTTAAGTCTACTCTTACCACCATACGTCATAGAAATAAGGCATGCACTTGTAAACAATTTATAAGATATTTATAAAATTAATCTTTAAGTTGTCTTCAGTTTGACATTTTCTTAAAAGACACTGTCCTGAAGTTGCTTATTTTGTGGTGGCTTGTAAATGAGTATTTGAAAATCCAGGGTATATCTATAATTTCTCACATTATTTCATCTGTGACATACCAACATGTTCTGCTCAAATATTCCCAAGTAATGTAATTTTCAGGCTTCTCTTTCCTGTGTGCTTCCATCTGAGCTTTCCTGTGCCTTGGGCTACACACACTGCCTTCTCATTTTACATTGGCTATTCAGCCTTGGATAATAGGTCAAGACTTAGGATTTGATGAGTTGCTTTCCCTTTAACTAGTACTGTGTTTCTTTTAAGAGTTTATTTCATTCTACAGAGACCCTCCATATTCAGACATTAGTCAGGCTTTCCCTCGGTTCTATAACACTGTCCACCAGGCCAGAGGAGCATGACTGTTCTCTCTCTCCGATTACTGATTTAACATGTGTAAGGTGGAAACCTTTGACTTCCTATTTCTTTGTTAGGACTGTAGCCATTCATGCAGACGTCAACATTTAAAGTCTTTTCTCAACATCTCTCTTTCCTTTTTGATTTTGAGTCACCAGCACTGCCATTAGATTTACTCTCCTGGAGTCATTTTTTGTTCTCTCCCTTCCCTTGTGTTTGCACTCCCTTACTGAAGTTCTCTAGTCTCAGCATTCTGTAGTTTTAGTGATCATCTCTCATAGGTCTCACCTCATTTTTCACACTCTAACCAAGGCTCTGTGGAACAAACTTACTCTCTGTGACATCCACTATTATCAGAGGTCACGATCATCTCAGGCACCCATGAAAGGCACAAAGGTCTATCTACGTAGTTACGGCAACCAGTGCAAAATGAAAGTGGGGCCCCATGTGCAACAGCAGAAAAAAAGGTGCAATTAAAGTAGCTAGAATATTGAAACCTGTCCTGATCATTCATTTGACTATTTTGTTTGTTGTTGTGTTGTGAGGAGGTTAAATTTTAGGTTATTTTCATGAGTTTCACATTATCCGTTCTACATGCAAAAAATAAGCAAATTAATTCATACAGAACTATTGACATTAAATATATAGACAGCGTATACTCTGTGTCTTGTATGTGGATATGTTTTTTTTCTGATCAGAATTCTGTGATGTTGCACAAAACTATCACACCTACTCTTATATTTGGTTATTTTTGCATTTTATTGACTCCTAATATGTAAGATTTGAAGCCAAACAAACTGCAGGTTCCCTACTCTATTCTTATCTCTCTACATTTTCAGGAACTAATATGGCCAAAAAAAAAAAAAAAAAAGGCATCCCAGAAAAACCTATTAATTTCTTTCACTCAGAATGACATTACTTTCTTTCTGCTGTCAGAGTTTGAAGAGAAAGTCTGCTCTCTGAGTGGTTGTCCACAAGAGTGCTGCTTACTTCTCCTTTAGCTCACCTTGAGCCATGCTGAACTCAGCCAGATTTCATGCTCATGGGCCATGGCAAATGATTGATGAGGAGGAGAAGCAGATACAACATGTGTGTATAATTATCAGGAATGGAATGATGTTAACCACAGATTATTAAGCCACCCATGGGGCCCTGTGGGACTGCATAGCCCTCCTGCCCAAGAACCCCGCGATCTGGTCTTAACTACATCATTGAAAACACTTTGCCATCCCAGGCTTTGAGTGAGGTTTTCAGCCCTGCATCTAGACATGCACATCTGAAATCAAGCAGACCAATAACCACCACCTCTCAAGGAGTTTAGTAAACTATGGCAGTGTCTATAGTCCTGGCCACTATGATGAGAGATCATTGACACTAATTCCTTAAATGCGTATGTGCTTAATTTAATCACACTACTCCCTACCATCTTGTCTATGACTAAGAGTGACTATTTGATGTCTCTGGCTATATATGTGTCTTTTTCTGTATTTATTTCAACACATTTCCCCAAGTTTGATGTTCACTTTCTCCATGCTACTAGTGGGAATTATACCTTACTTTTCTAAGACACACATCAATACTACTGTTGATGCTACCACCACTACTACAACCATTTATTTTTCCATAGGGCTTATGCACTAGGCCATTGATTTTTATGTGTAGTATTCTGTACTGTGCCACTGTTTGTTCATATGTGACCATGTTCTTCTTTCCTCGTGACTTTTAGTGGCTCTTGAGTGCCTGATCTGCTACTGAGGTCTAACATAATAATTGTTTCAGGATTAAGAATTATGATTGGTGCTTTACAAATTGAAGATCTTAACCTCATCGCTAAGCTAGCTTCTTTTTGTTTCAATGGGCCACAGCTTATTTCATTTAGAAAGGGATTTCCATCCTGACTTTATTTTTGCCTTTCAGTATGATGGTGATTTTTAATGTTAATTTACAAAGTTTAAACAAAGTATTTAAACCTCTTCTCAAATGAGAAAATGAGATGGGTTCAATGTGCCCATGAAAGTCTCTACAGGAACTGTTAAGCTGATTTTCTACAATGTTTCTTTTCCTCCCTGGGAATGTCAAATACTTGAGTGGCTTTTCTTAAAGAAAACAATTATCAAAAATTCATTTCAATGAATTAAAGAGGAAACTATCACGATCCTACATGCAAACTTGATTTGAAGGCATAAAAAGCAGATATAATTGAAGTAATTTTTATCTGAGTTTATTGTGCTTGCCTTTTTGGTACCAACAAGTAACACTATGGAGGAACTCCTTGACTGTGAGAGTGTGAAATGAGGAGAGTGCACCCTGGTTGTTGCTTTATAATTTCCATAATTACTGCCAAGGCATTATTTTATAGAGAAACATTGAATAGTCCCTGTGTCCTCCACGACACACACACACACACACATACACACACACACACACACACACACACACACACACACACACACAGAGAGAGAGGGGGGGGGCTGTTCTAACACACACCAGGATATTCTTTATTCTTGTGATAAACTACACAGTCTTATATTTTATAAGCAGACAGTGTATTGGATCATCTCCAAGATGCTCCTTCAGCCTTAAATGCTGCTTTGTGAATGTAGGAGTATAATGGGGGAAGACATTATACTAAAGCTTAGTTTTAAGCAAAATCTTGCTATTTGTCATTCAACTTCTTTTTAAAAAAAAAAAAAACAGAAATATTCCAATACTAGGCCAAGCATAAAATAGACGTATCCTCATTACGTATCAGCCACTTAACCATATGTACTCATTTATGTGTGCATAATGTGTATACATCATCTTGGAGTACTAACCCTGTTGTAGTTTGAACACTCAGGTGTAGTTGTGCAGCATTCACAATCACTAAAGGCATCCTGGGAATGTTTCTTTCTTTTTCATGAGTGGATATGGGTAGTCAATTTATCATTACCGACTGTTTTGTTAAATCATCTTCTCTTTTCTTTTTCTTAAGAGAAATTTGTGTTTATCCTCCCTCTCTGTTTTCTTTTCTCCCTCCACCTGCCCTTTCTCTCTCCCTTTCCATGTGTGTGTGTATGGAGGGGGGGTAACATACGTGTGAGTGGAGGGGTACATATGTGTGAGTGGAGGGGTACATATGTGTGAGTGGAGGGGTACATATGTGTGAGTGGAGGGGGTACATATGTGTGAATGGAGGGGGTACATATGTGTGAGTGGAGGGGTACATATGTGTGAGTGGAGGGGTACATATGTGTGAGTGGAGGGGGTACATATGTGTGAGTGGAGGGGTACATATGTGTGAGTGGAGGGGGTACATATGTGTGAGTGGAGGGGGTACAGATGTGTGAGTGGAGGTGCCTTTGGAAAGCAGAGGCTATGCATCTCCCTAGAGGCTGATGTAATGGTTATGGGCAGCCTTGTTAGGATTCTGAGAATGGAACTCAGGTCCTCTGCAAAAGCAGAATGCACTCTTAACTGCAGAGCCTCCTTGCCTTCCCATCCTCCAAATCATTCTTTCTTTAACCTGCAAAAGTGTGTGTGTGTGTGTGTGTGTGTGTGTGTGTGTGTGTGTGTGTGTGTGTGTGTGTTGTATGTGTTTGGAGATGAAGAATGAGATTTTAAAAATGCATCCTTGGCCTGACATTGCATACCATTTCTTTATTCAAACATCTGGAAAGCCTAGTATGACAGTGACAACTGAATTGACAAAGCTGCCTACCGCATTCACCATCACAAAATAGCATGGGTACTAAAAGCACCATTTTTGTGGCAAATCACAATACAGCATTTCTTCTAGAGGATGGAAAGAGAAGACACATTTGATTTGAAGATACACTCTGAGCAGAGTACATCACACACACTGGAAAACAACAGCTCCAAAGAAAGGAATGCACGTTATCAGAGGGGAGAAGAGAGCAGCTGTGAACAGAGTGGAGCCTAATTACAGATCCTGGGTGGATCTGATAATCAAATGACGATTCTGCATACACTAGAAGTAAAATAGCAAAACATTAATTACCCCTATTATTGCTTTCATATATTGAGCTGAGGAGGGAAATTAATGCATAAAATATTTTAAGAACAGAAAGCTAAAGGAAAGTAACATTTCCATATTGAAATAGCTATGTTGATGAGGAAAATATGCCCTAAAAGAAAGGAATCCTAAAATAATAATGCTGACAGGGATGAAATCAGAGTGTGACATCTACAGTGTGTCACCATCTAAAGAAGATACAAAAGAAAGGGAGGAAATAATATGAAGAGAGTGTGCTACGTATTTAAATGAGATGCAACTTAAAGTGAGATGTACAGGTTAATTTGACAGGAATTAAATAAGACCTCTGGCTGTAGGTCTTATTACTCTTCAATATTGTTATTTATGTGTCAGTAAATCTTATGGTTTATCTCCAGGAATTACAACAGAAACCCAAGGAGCTATGCAATGAGATGGACAGCAAAAGACAGAGAAGCAAACTGTCTTTCTTTTATAGAAAACCCTCTTTACTTTCCCAGTTGTGTTAAAAATAAGTGATCAGGACTATTCTTGGATTTTCTGAAACATGTACCTCTTTATTAAAAATTAAAAGTCTTCTGTTGCTCAAATATAGGCCTGGAGAGGAACTTAAATCTAAGCAGTTCCTGTTATTACTAAAGAAAACACAGTTAAGCCAAGTGTGGATGCTCATGCTGACAAACCAAGAATTTGGGAGACTGAGGCAGAAGGATCGAAGTGAGTTGGGAGGCCATCCTGACCTGTATTCTAAGTGCCAGGCCAGCCAGGTACCAAGACTATATCTCTCCATCAAAGGGAGAAAGGAGGGAAAGAAGGAGGGAGGGTTGAGAGGTAGCGGAAAAGAGACTGAGGAACAGAGGGAGGAGAGAATAAGACAAGGGGCAAGAAAGCTGGCACTGTAATGCTACACACACACAGTGTCTACTTGAAATGAAACCAGGTCAAATGCATCACACCACCAAAGCCAACTGCAGAGTGCTCTGCTGTACTAGGTTTTCAGGAGTGTGCACAGCTACAGATATTTTAACACAGTGGCTTGAGAAGCCCCCAAGGCCTGTTCCTAACGATCAAGAAACACATCTCAATTTGCTCCTCAGAACAGAAACCGTACTTAACACTAGAACAAATTCTCCAAATGCCATTCAGCTCTCCCTGGGATTACTGTAATTCGAAGAGAAAGTTTGGACTTTTGCAGACCTTTTTCTTTGAGGAAATTTTGGGGAGGAATCAAGGCATTTCAGATTCATCTAGTATACTGTTTTATTTCACCCTTTAGTGTAACTTGATGCTCTCTTTAAAATTTGAGAATGAGATGCTTCATGGAAATGCTTGTTGGCATTTTACATGAAAATTTCCAATGTTATGAGAAAAAAGACAGGAAATGCTGATATTTCTTTAACACACTGATTTTCTAACTGCGAGTGCCATCAAGTCTTAAACCCTCCTCTCCAGTCTCGATGCTCATTTGTCTTCATTCATAACAGAGCCCAATTTTTCCTGCTGGTTCAACATCTCCAGCACAAGTAATGAATTGTTATTTCCCTCAGCAACCTTTGGCATTCTTTATTATCAAGTTTCATTGCAGCTGTGTATGGTCATGTGTCACCCAGCCTGGCTGCTACAAGGATAAATACACAGATAATACATACATACATACATACATACACACACACACACATACATACATACATACATACACATACTTTTTTCTTTCTTTCTTCTTTTTTGTTTCTTTCTTTTACATCCCAGCCACACACTGTTCTTCCTCCTCTCCTCGTTTTTCCTCTCCCCCAGATCCACTCCTCCTCAGTTTCCCTTCAGAAAATGGCAACTCTCCCAATGATATCAACCAAACCTGGCATATCAAGTTTTAACAACACTAGGCACATCTCCTTATATCACGGGTGGGTGAGGCAACCCAGTAGAGGAAAGGGGTCCCAAAGGCAGGCCACAGAGTGAGAGGCAGCCCACACTCCCATGTTAGGAATCCCACAAGAGTACCAAGCTGCACATCAGTAGCAGTCCTGGTACATAGGATCAGACACAGATTTGATTGTCCTCTGGGCAACCTTGCTCCCCTTGTGCATGGATTAAGCAGAAGTGTAAGGCACATAAGGGGAAATCACATAAGGAAAGGTAAAGAGCACCCTAGAGATCTCAGCCAGTCATGCTTAAATTTCTGATCCAGTAACAGCATCTTAATTATATATGTGTGTGTACATAGATGATTTTTGAGATTATAATTTAATGACATCATTCTCTTGGCTATTTCCTCATTCCAAACTCTCTCATATACCCCTTTTGCTCACCTTCAAGTCCATGGCCTTTCTTCATTAATCATTGCTACATGCCTTTGTGCACACTTCTATCCACACTTACCTGGTTACATAGATACCTATTTAACTTTAAGCCAAGTGTTCTGATGCTTGGAGCCTTAAACATCCCCTATTAAAACTCCATGGCTTAAAATGAAATAAGCTCACTTCTAACACCAGGAAAGGTGAGAAAATAAAGAACAACATGCTGCTCAATACATATACCCACTTTTAATGCATTAACTTTAACTTTTTAGGACAGAAGAAAAATGAGAAAGTCAAGAAAACAAGCTCCAACAGTTATTTCATTGTCTCTGAAGATCATTTGAGCACTTTGTATCCACTGTGATTGAGTGCTTTCATAACTCCCAGCCAAGGGGCCAGACACAGAACAATTTGCTGTTGTCTTGCAAAGAGAACTCACAAGAGCTATTCTGTTCTTTTCCCACCCCCCACCCCCACCCTACCCCCATGACAGGCTTTCTTTGAAGAGCCCTAGCTGTCCTGAAACTTGGTCTGTAGACGAGGCTGGCCTTGAACTCACAGATATCTTCTGGCCTCTGCCTCCCAAGTACTGGGATTAAAGACATGTGCCAACCATCACCCAGCAACAAGAATAGTTTTTAAACACGTCAGATTCTTTCCCAATGCAGACTCAGAAAATATGAGTTAATGGGTCATAGACCTCGGGGAGGGGATTAGGGTAAAAGCAGAAAGGAGGGAGGAAAGGGAGGATACAAGTGATAGAATAATAAATGAGTTGTAATCTGAATAAATTAATAAAATAAAATTTTAAAAAATCATGGAGAGATTTCATATGCCTTTATTCAGCCATGCTTCTCTGCTGGCCAGTTAGGACTTGAGCACCATTAAACTCATGAAGCACAATGGGCATTTCTGTGCCCCACTGGTCATAGTGAGAGTTGGGCCTTAGAGGTTCATTTATTAATTTTCCATAGCATATTTGAAAAGTGAAGACAACTTTGTGTGCAAATAAATACAATCTTAATTTCTATGGGAAGGTGAAGTCAGACAGTGATGCCAGGAGGTAAGACGGGAAGTGTGTTTTCCATTCCTTTACGGATCAGGTCAGCAGGCAGTCAGTGGTTCATGATGGTGTAGGCAAGATCCTGGAAAGTGTAGGCAAAATGTTAAGGTTTTGATCAGAAGACCCTGGGCTCTGTATAAACATCCATCCCCAATGAAGTCAACCAGGGCCCTGCATAGGAATTTAAAAGCTAAACAACTTAGTGGTGTATATACTAGGTGTTTAATGTACAGAGGCTATGAAATTCTTGACCCTGCAAAGACCTCAAGGTGAGTTTTTTTCCCCTTGCACCATTGCGCCAATTTCATGTTCTCATAATCCTTCTACTCCAGGGAATTCATTCTTCAACTGCAAATGCTAACTCAGCATGAGGGCAGTGGCTTTAATCCATTTGAAATATGTCCCATGGATAGGCATTATACAATACACCAAGACATAAATTATAATGAAGCAGAACATTGTGTGGCCAATGGTTTACTATGAATAAGTTGCAATATTTTTTTTTCACTCAATCGTTTCATAAAAGAAATATCTTGAGTCAGGAAACTGATTCAACTGCACCTTCCTAACCTGACAACGAGGACAGAGTCCTATGCTTCTGGAGCCAAACTTTCTTCAGATCATAGGTCATATAAGTCCAGTCCAGGTTCCTGGATTCTGTTGAAGCTGAAGTTTCTAATCACAGAGTCTTGGGTCTCTTCTGTACTGAGCTTCTTGAGGAAATTGCCTGGAAGAATGGTGGAAGCATTTCTATTACATCTATTCATTCATCCAATCTTTTTTTTTTTATGGCATTGTGTGTGTGTGTGTGTGTGTGTGTGTGTGTGTGTGTGTGTGTGTGTGCGCATGTGTGTGTGTGTATCGGAGGATACCTTTCAACAGTCAGTCTGGTTTTCTCCATGTGGGTACCAGGGACCAAAACCTGATCACCAGGCTTGGCAGCAATTGTCTTTACACACTGAGTCATCTTGCTGGTGACCTGGAGACAAGATAACAGAAGCATATTGACAGCTGGTGCAGGACATTGTTTTCTGGTATCAGACTGTGTCTTTCTCTCTTAGATGCTATGGGCCTGGCCTGCTTATTAGGACACACAATAATAACTGGCAGAACAGAACACTTTAGAAAATTGCCCAGGGTAAATCTGTAGATGGCTGGCCTAGAATGTTCCAAAGCAGATGTTCTACATGATTCAGACGTTCCAGTTTAACATGCTAGGCTCACCACTACTGAATGAAGTCATATAAAAGGACTGAAGGATGACATTCACAAGAGCAATGTGCTGTGACAGGCATGTATGTGAAGAGAATTCAGAAAGAGTAGCCTCATCTTACGGCAGCTCCAAGCAGCATGTTTATGTGGCATATTTTCATGTATCCAGGGTGTTTTGATGAACATATAGCATGCAGTTGCCCCCCACCTCTCTCTCTCTCTCTCTCTCTCTCTCTCTCTCTCTCTCTCTCTCTCTCTCTCTCTCTCTCTCTCTCTCTCTCTCTCTCTCAACTATAGAGTCTGGACGTATCTTCAAGCATTTCTTGCTGTGGCTCTGTGTTCAGAATTATGTCTGGAAGACTCCCGTGCAATTGTCTCCCACATCTGCAATGCTAACTCATTTCTCCCCTGTCCCTTTTCAGGCCTGCTCCAATGCAAGGCTGCTGTGTACTTCTGCAGCGATCCTCATGCACTCATCTGCAGATTCTTCCCTTGGGCTTCAGCTTTCATTTCTTCCTCACTTCATTCATTGTTCTCTGTCCCAAACCAGGAGCATCAGGACAAGATGTGGCACTGCAGGAGGGCTAGATGACTTTTGTTAACATAATCGTTTTATGCATGTGCAGAAAATTACAGCCTTTCGGTTTTTATATACTATTGCTGAGTCTTTAAGACAGTTGTTTCAACAATCTCATAATCTGAAATTCGTTACTGATGAAAATAGGAGAAATTATTTTTCATTCCTAGGATGAAAAGTTAGCATGTTAGAACAGAATGTTCATTTATATTCTAAACTAGAGAACCAGAAATAAGCAAAACAGTGGCTAATATTAATAGGAAAAGACATAATGCCAGTTAGACTTAACAGAAAAGTAACAAACTGTGATAATTTTTTGAGAGGCAATCTAGACAGTAAAGAATACTTTTAAGAGTAAAAAAATCAAGATCAAGAAATAAATGTTTTCCAAATATATACTCCTGAGCTAAATCTCAAATTATAAAAATTATATAGACATTTCTTTGCAAAGTTATTTTTCATTGAGTGTTTTTTGTTCCTTTTGCCACTAGACTGAGTTTTGCCCTGGAGCTCAGTGTTATTTTGACCATGTGTTAATTTCTTGCTTGAATGCCTTATTTACCATCATTTAGTCTGTACTGCAGGTAGCAAGTAAGAAGTGGTTATTGCTGGTATTGTGTTGGCTGCTGCTGAAGGACAGCCCAGGGTCTTGCATGGCTCTAGGGCTGTGTGACTATGAAGGCAATTTCGTGCCGTGATCTGTCAGTGTGGCGGAACACCGACTTCTTAAATGTAATCCTATGAGCCATGGTTTAAATTACAAAACTTTCATAGCTTCAGAATAGCTGATGTCTGTTCTGCGGCTTTTACTTAGTATTGAAGACTCCATTGTAGCTCCATCTCAGTTCATCCTGTGGGAGGGCATATTTATATAATGATTGTGTCGAGTGCTCTTGTTAAGCCGTTGTTAGGTTTCAACTGCTGTGCTCTCAGCCATTTGCTTTCACTCCTAAGGCATCTAATTTATAACATTGTTCAACCCCATATGTTTTACAAACTGTATGGCCATCAAATTTACAATGTGGTTTGCTTTCATTCAAATGCTTTTAATTTGATAGCTTTAATAATTACATGTTTCCATCAAAAGTTGGAAAGAAATATAGTTGGCAAACTACATACATTAACATCCAGTGGATTTATAAAATGGGTTATAGTTATTTCTGAACCATAATTGGTAAACCCTAACAGTGTATCTAGACCCTTTCAAAATGCTTATCATCTATTAAATATGGTTATCACTTATTCCTAAAATACTTTGGCTTTCATCTTAGTTAGTAAATGAACACTTGAAAAGTTTTTCATTTCTTTTGATGTACATCAGCATTTGAGTGCCCATGGAAACAATTCAAAAGAAGGTGCAACACAATTGTCTTCAGACTTCTGTTATTTCCCTGGAGTTGACTCTTACCTTTTCCATGGAACAGGAACATGGGAACATGCTCTGGATGGCTTTAGCTCTTATGTTGTCTCTATGACTTAACCCACCCTTTGTCAACTGTTTCAAATTGAAAGAATGCCCATGACATTGGGTTGCTAAGCAAATTTTAGGAGACAGTGCACAAAGTATGAAGCTCACAGTAGGTATACTGTGTTAGTCCTTGAAGATAGTAGGTTATCACCACCTGAGTTAAAATTGTGCTTTCTTGAACACTCAATCTCTATGGTTATTTCATAGTTCTAGTTATCCAGATGAACTTCTATAAAAATACTTTGGAGATACTTTATGGGTTTCACCACATTTCCATTCGCTTGAACCATCTTCACTTATTCATCAGATGGTCGGTGATGCTGTCATAGCTTTAGAAAGTCAGAAACAAGCACAAGCCAATGCTCTGATCACAGTGCCAGGACTGTGTTATTGGTTCTCATTGAATTTAACTATTGGATTGTCAAATATCATTGAACGGCTTCTTAGGTTAAATACACACAGATGGTAATTGATTCCTGGGCAGTTTATTTCATGTTTGCTCTGTAGTATGGGGGGGGGTAACACTAGTTTATTTAAACATTTGTTCAAATTGAAAGAAGACAACTAATCTGCCTTTTAACTTATTTCTGAGCCCCCTTTCAGAGGGCTACATGGTCTAGATTTTGATGTAAGCCATGCATTATACAATCTTTCTTTCAGTCAGCTTTGGGAGGATTAAAAACTGGACAACCCTTTGGTCCTAGGTTCCATGGCTTACACTGTGCTACTGTATGAATCCCCTTTATAATCCCTAATCAGACCAGAGCTTGTCCTACTCCTTAAAGGATAAACCTTACATCATCTTTGGCCTTGAGTCCCACTTCTGTTTGTTGCTGTTTTCTATTACTACTGTTGCCTAAAAATGAACAAACACATACTTACCTTACGCAGTTACTCAGCTTACTTGACACCAAGAAGAGATGATTCTCTTGCTTGATAACAGACCTTGATATTACATTAAAATATCTATGAGGTGACCACATGGACTTGGTGTTTACATGGATTAGGCTACAATGAGAGGCCTTTCATGTGTAATCATCTTATTATCATTAAAATAGTTCATTGAATTCCTTAAATTAGGGTCATAGGTTTCTCTATGGAGATCATTTCATGTTAGCCTGTATGTTAACAATAGCATGTAGGGATGAGCACAGTATCGGGCATTATTATTAAAGACTTTCAAGTTAGCAGGGCAGGGTAGCCGTGCTTGTGACCCCAGGCAGGAGTGTTACTCACCTCTGAGACTTTATTAGTTCAAAGTGAAATAGATAGAATATCATTTTAGATGAGGCTGCAGCATCTTTTAAAAGACTCATTAAGAATAAACAACAACAACAAAAAAAGCCAATCAGAACAAAAACAAAAGGAATCAAACACACACATACATGGAAGAAATGTATAAATGTTTTCAGTGGAGATCACACTAATAGAGACGATTATTTTAGGTATTTTCACAAAGTGTGTAAAAGCAGCTGAAAAACTATTAATCCAAGGGGATTGTAGCTGTTGTTGATGTTTGGGAGGATGGAGCTGGCACACTAAATATCTCTCCCTCATTTGTCAATGATGTTTAAGACACCATAGCACAGCAGACTGATTTAGTGCATATATTTACAATTCTCTACTTCTGGGTGTAATACAGCCTATCATAGATCACAGTTGCTCCAGAAACTTTCATTGTTGAGGCTCCTAGTATAAAAGAAATCAAGAAAATTAAAAATTCAATACCCTTTTGTAAGTTCGCATATTAAAAATTTTTGAGGTGACCATCTCTTTCTATCCTCCATTTCAGCATGTGTGGTTAGACTGGAGGACTGCTAATCTCAAAAAAATCTGTGGATCATCAGACAGTGAGGAAATTCAGGATAATATGGAACATAAGATGCTCAGTCTTAGTCTAGCATCCACAGTGGTCTTCTAAAGGTGAAAATGGTAGACTTCCTGCAGTTAGTCGGTTTCCCAGACATGGTAGTAACTCAAGTTGCATGGACAACTGACTGTGGTAACCATGACACAGCATGACCCGGTATCATGTACACATCTGACTCTTCCTTCTGTTCCTGCTGTGCTACAAGTAACTGCTTGGAGCCAACCTTGCCTCGTGTTAACTATGCAAGTGAGTGGCTTCTAACTAACAATCGAGTTTCTGAGATAATTTATCTTTTGTACCAAAATGAAACTCAAAATCAAGAACAGTTCAAGTTCTAGGAAACTGTATTTAGAGTGTTTAATCCCAGTTCCTATTAGGTTAATTTATGAAACTCTACTATAGTTGAATGAGCCTTCAGCACCATCTTACTTTTAATTTGTTAGACTATAATTTAGGTAACATTTGTTTGTGATACTGTAATATTTTCTGAAGCTGTATGTTTTCCTTATGTCAATATCAAGTTTATCTGATTTTTATTATGATCCTGGAGGATAATGTATAATTAGTAACCGTTATTTCAAAATCGGTAAGAACCTGTATAGCCTTATTTGCATAAGCAAAAGTGGTTATCTATTCACATTGATTCTCTCTTATTCTCCTGGGTTAATGAGGACTTTTATTGGTAAGCAAAGTGTTTCTCTCAGAATTTAAAAATAAATTTATATTTAATTACTGTTTCTAATGAGAACCTTTCATTGAGGTGGCACACCTTACTATTTTATCTGAATTGTATTTGTTGTCTGTATTTCCCTTACATGTTGACTATAAACAATATCATTGAACTATATTTCCTAGAGGAAGTGTGATCCAATGTGCGTGATGGTATAAATGGGCTTCAAGTAAAGTTTTAAAATTTAAATCCTAATTTTTTAAGGAGCTTCAAAATCCTTACTGTGTTGATGAAGTTTTCACTGTGGAAATTTTACATCTTTCCCAGAAGGAACTTGTCTATTCTGCATTTTCAGATGGTTTCTTAAAGAAAAAAAATGAGCTGTCAGATTATGTCTGATGATTATGTCATTGATGACACTTTACAAAAGAAAATGAACTAGAATTAGAGCCAGGCTTGCTGAATTGCTGCTAGCTCTACAGAACACATGCTGATAATGCAAACCTTTGATAGAAAACACTGATACAGTAAAACCCTTTAATTCTAAGAAATCTCTATGTTAGTTTCCACTTTCTTCCCTTATTTCATCTGGGATAAAATGCTAATTTAAGAAACAAGATTCAGGCATTGATGGTCTCCCTGTGGCACTCCTGCTCTCTCCTGGACCTTCCATCCCTCTACTCTTCCCCACAATTCTCAGTGCTCTGTCCAGAGTCTGGCTTTGAGTCCCAGTATCTGTCCAGATTCTCTGCTGAGTGGAGTCTCTCAAAGGACATCTATGTTGGGCTAATATCCACTTATAAGGGAGTATATACCATTCATGTCCTTCTGGGTCTGAGTCATCTCACTCAGGATGATGATCTTTTCTAGTTCCATCCATTTGCCTGAAAAGTTCAAGATTTCTTGGTTTTTAATAGCTGGATAGTATTCCATTGTGTAAATGTACCACAGTTTTGGGCCTGCAGATCTGGACACGGGAGGGGGCGGTCTGTAAAAACTGATGCACCAACCAAGGATAATGAAAGCAGACAACCTAGGCCCCCTGTTCAGATGTGACCTATGGACAGCTGATGACCCACGGGGAGGGTGGGGCTGCTGCTGACCATCTGACATACACTCTGGTACTGATGACTTGGTCACTGCCCCTTGGCAAGATGGCCTTATGGCCACACAGTGGAAGAGGATGCAGGCTATCTTTTTAAAAATATATATACTTTTATTTTATTACACATGTGTAAAATATACTACATACAACAGGGAGAACCATGTGACAATCATGAGAATACTGAGTACTATATATGTTATATTCATAGTGACTTGGCCATCTGCATTCGTCTCCTTTGAAGTAAGTGTTTTTCCTGTCTTGTTGGGTCTAGATTTCTGAATGAGATTCAATATCTATCCTATCTCAACTCTAATAGCTTAACTTCTTTATCTTGATCTAAAATGATCTTGTCCCCTAACCAACTAAGCTTGCTTGTAAAACTATACTATCTTGTCTTCAACGCCCCTCAGAGACTTGAGAAGGAATAAAACTTAAATTCCTGAGTGAATCAGCAGTGTGGGTTAGCAGCTTCCAAAATGTACAAATTGACTTAAGACAGTTTACTGCCTGATCAGTCACCCAATACATTGTATAATGTTGGAGCCTCATCTTCAGCTTTCTGGCCTAATATCTCTGCCAGACTTGTTCGCAGGGCAGTAACTATTGAGGACTTGCTTACCCTGACTTGGCAGAGTGTGGCTGTCGATTCTGCCTGCATCTAAGTTGCCCATTTTTAGGCAGATTCTGTTAGTGGCAGAACGAGGACATTTTGCCCAGTCATTATTTTGCCACCTTTGAAGCCATGTCCATAAGGAGGCTCTTTGATACTCATCATCTTCTTTGAGGTCAGCTGATTGTTGTCAGGAGTTAACTTGTCTTGTTGTCAAAGAAATTTAGGATTGTGAGAACAACTTTAAAGACAGTGGAGTAGAAGGGTCCCCCGCCCCATTCAGAGGTCTAGGGGAGGGAAATAGGGCAGAAGAGAGAGGGAAAGAGGGAGCAGGAAGATAAGAGTGAGGGGAGAACAATCAGGATGTAATGTGAATAAATTATAATGAATAAAATGTTCATAAAAAAAGAAAAATAAGACACAGGATTCACACTCTACTCATTACAGAGGTACACACCTTCATGCTGGGGCTGTTGGGAGAGAAAGTATCAACCCCTGAACAGACATCAGAGGAGTGGTACCTGCCCCAGGGGGAGCTGAGCATTCAAGCATTAAAGTACTACCCTTGGAGGCCCTGAGGGTAGCTCCACCCACCAAAGAGGAACTTTCCTGATAGGCTGCTGTTTATCTCATTCCTTCAAACTTCACTTATGCTCATGAACCAGATACAAGACAGGGAGTGAGTGCACTCCATCTAACTACAATAATTTCAGGGTCTGTAGCTCAACTGGTGTGAAAAAGAGAAAGAGATGAGCAGTTCTGACACAATCTCCATGTCTTCAGTGACAGTTGTTGGCTGCAGCCGGTACATTAGATTTATGAAACGCTTACATAGAAAGACTTATGTGGTGCTCAAGCATTCCCTTGATATAATAACAGTGACCCTGCCTACTACCTCAAGCTGACTGTGCGTGTTTAACATCATGCATGAAGTCAAGCACTCTGAAGAGAGCCGGAGGAGAAAGTTGCTCATTATCTCGCTCATCCTATTATTACGTATCATTGCATTATTTATAATTATCAGGAGGAATTATTTTGTGGGTCATAATATCAGTTCCTGGAGATTTAACTTGCCATTTCCATGTTGAAATTAACTTCTTAGTGTGACTGGAGTAGGAGATAGAACTCTGTAGGAAGTAATTAATATTAAATTTGGTTGTAAGAGTGAGGATCTTCTGGCAGGACTGGAATCCTTGTAGGGGGAAGAAATATACAGTCGGCCCAGCCACTTGGAAGGGAATTCCTGAAGATACTTGAGTCCAGGAATTTAAGGCCAAACTGAGCAAAGCTAGGAGAACTGGATAGGAATAAACAAAGAACAAAACAAAACAAAACAAATTAGTAAAACAGAGGCCATACTTGATTCTGTGTCTGATACAAATTATACCCCTAGGAATCTGGAGGGAACATACCGAGAAAGTACCATCTGCCAGCCCAGGGAAGGGCTTCACCAAAACCTGACCTGTCATCCAGTCTTTGAGCCACTGGCACCAGGATTGTGAGACTATAAATGCTGTATTTCAATCTCCCAGTGTTTGATGGGAAACTTGAGTGAGTGTAAACATGAAAAGATCACCTTCCTTGCTGTCTCTTCATTTCAGTTCTGACTCATCAGATTCCCGTAATTTCTTAGGAGTAAGGATTCCATCCAGTAGGATGTGAAATCAGGGTAAAAGAAAGACACATACTTCAGAGCTGATACGTGTATTGATGATCATGTCAATGGGTCAAGATACTCTCTTCCTTTGAGTCAACAAGAAAGAAAAGCAGTGAAGCAAAGACTTCTAGGAAGCCAGATGTGGTAACAATAATTCCACCTACTGGGGAGTTAGGAATTCCCAGCCCTGCCATACTCTGAAATGAGTACCACAGCAAATATATATATATATATATATATATCTCAAACATAAAACCAAACCACCCAAACAAAATGTTTACATCTTTACTACTAAGTATCTGCTTACAGCCAAACACTTTGTTTAAAAAACACATACGCTTGAGATCAAATTAGACAGTGACAGTGCACTATGCTATACAGAATATTTTCAAATACAGAGAACTATTTGAATCATTTTCCTAATGCACAACTAAAATATCAGAAGTCAGATAATCATGAAATTTTCATGCCTGCAGTCCCAACTAAGTGGGAAGCTATGATTAGGGAGTTTAGGATTTAATGCAACTGTGTACTACAAGCCAAAGACCTAAGATACATACACATACATGTCTACATACAAGTATGCATGCATGTACACACACACACACACACACACACACACACACATATATATATATATATATATATATATATATATATATATATATATATATATATATATATACACAATTGATGTACTGATTCTTTGGCTTTTGTAAAGTCTCACATAAAAGCTACATCCTGAGTGGCTGTTTAGCCCTACATTTTGTATCATTAGCACCTCAGCTTATGGTGTTTATATCATAGAAATTCAATAGAATTATGTTTGGCACATGTATGTAGATAAAAGCAATGAATATGGATTTAAAATAAATAGAATACTCTCAGTTCTTATTGTATTCAGAACAAATAGAACAAATATTGCTTTTGAACAAGTATCTTTAATTGTAAGGTCTGTTTATTTGTCTGCTTAATTTTGACATCTTTAACCATAACAGTAGCTCTTATTCCTAAGAGTATTTGTATTAAATTTAGGTATCTGTAAGTATACCCATGTAACACTGAATTGTGTTAAACAATAATGTTAATTCCATTATTTATTTTTAGAGGCTTTTTAGTGTCCCAGTGTTTGAAGTAATATATTACTAAAAGAACTTCATTTCTTAAAATATTAATCATATTTTTATTTATTTTAAATTAGTGATTAATTATATTTTATGGCACAAAAATATACAGGTAATATTTCTTTTGGGGGGTTATTTTTTATTTTTTTATTTTATTAATTTATTCATATTATATTTCAGTGGTTATCCCATCCCTTGTATCCTCCCGTTCCTCCCTCCCTCCCATTTTCCCCTTATGCCTCTCCCCTATGACTGTGACTGAGGGGGACCTCTTCCCCCTATATATGCTCATAGGGTATCAAGTCTCTTCTTGGTAGCCTGCTATCCTTCCTCTGAGTGCCACCAGATCTCCCCATCCAGGGGACATGGTCAAATATGGGGCACTGGAATTCATGTGAAAATCATACCCCACTCTCCACTCAACTGTGGAGAATGTCTTAAACTAGAAATGATCATAATGAGTGAGTTAAACCAGAAGCAGAAAGAGTCAAATGGTATATACTCACTTATATCTGCACACTAGCCCAAGGGGCATGTCCCATTAAAGTCTTCCCTTACCAGGAAAGTGAAACAGAGGGGTGGACATCCTATTGGGACTCTAGGTGAGAGAAGCATGGGAGAATGAGGAAATAGAAGGATCCAGAGGGTCCTGGAAACCTACAAGAAGAACAGTATGATGGGCAGATCAGGTCCAGGGGTCCTGCTCACACAATGGCACCAGCCAAGGACAATACTTGCAGTAAACATCAAATCCCTACCCAGATCCAGCCAACAGGTAATATTTCAAACCACAGTGTATCATGGTAATGGAAATAACTCAGGCAGAAAGGGGCATTTTTTTGCTAGTGGGTCTTCTGTGGGTCATAGTCCTGGCCGTTCAAAGCCTGGATCTGAAAAAGCAGACGAGGAGTATGAACTCACTGCCTTTCCTGAGTTGGAGCATGGAGCACAGTAGGAAAACACCCTTTTGCTTTTTGAGTTCTCCTGTGTCTATGACCCGGAAAGTTGAAATGTAGGTCTTCTTCTTTGATGAATGGAAACACTAATGACTACCCACTCCAATGTGTGGTGAGGACTGTATAGATTGCATTTATGTGGTTATTCAGACTGGAAATGCTTCTAAGGACTGCCAGCCTAGGTAGTGAGTGATATCAGGAGCTTTGGGAGACCTGACTTTAACTGGAAGTCATGTTTTCAAAATGAAATTATTGCAAGTGGTACCACCTAATGTGACTATTTTTATTTTAATTTATTATAATTTATTCACATTATATCCTGAATATTCCCCATTCCCATCCCCTCCCTCTTCCACCCTACTCCTCTCCCCTAGACCTCTGACAGAAGGGGACCTCCTCCCCTACCATATGGTCACAGCATATCAGGTCTCATCTGGATACCTTGCCTCCCCACCTAATGGAAGTGATCAAATTGGAAAATCAGCATTCATGTCAGAAGCAGTCCCCTCTCTTCCCACAGCCCTGGAGAATGAGCTGTTCATTGGCTAGATCGGAACAGGGGGTCTTGGTTTACTGCATGCATTATCCTTGGTTAGTACAGCAGTTTGTACAGGATTCCCTGGGTCCAGATCTGTCAGTCTTGATGATGTCCTTGTGGGGCTACTGAACCCCCTGGGTCCTTCCATCCCCCCCATTCTTCCATACCACTCTCAGTGCTCCACCTACAGTCCAGCAGTGAGTCCCAGCATCTGTCCAGATCTCCCACTGTGTGGAGTCTCTCAGAGGACATCTATGTTTTTTTCGAAGCACTCCAAGGTATAAAGCATGTGCTGTAGTAGAGATACAGTAGGGGACATACATCTGCCATTCCATTCCTCCCCCCCCCACCATTCAGTTCTGTAGCTGACAAATGTTGCCTTTACGCTCAGGGATCAAAATTGCACATTAGCAACTGTAAATTTGAGAGTTACATTCTAGTAAAGAGGAGGGGGAAGAAAACAAAAACAAAACCCCCATGTTGCAAATACACGGAATTCTCTCCCATGTGCCGTTTACTATGACAACGTCAAAAATAAACCTTAAAACTGTATGCAGTCTTGCTTGCTACATACTTCCATTATTCCTGATTCATTAAATACATTTGTGGATATAATCAAACTTATTTAAAGCTCGTATGCTCAAGGGCTAGAAAAGCGCTTCAGAAGAAATGTGAACAATCCAAGGGCAATTGCCAGCATGTTATTATTGGTATTTTTCAGCATAATGCAGTTCCGGCTCCAGTCAGCTCCCGTTCTGAACATTTTATATCTGTAGGCATATGCAAATACAAATCCCTAATAGAGTTCTGATTATATAAGTGCATGAGCTATATTTGCTTGTGAAAATATTCACATTGGGTGCCTTGTGAAAACCGTTTATTTTGAGGGGCAAGGTTACATTTGCAGAGATGTGCTGACTTGAGTCAGGAATGACCACTGCTGTTTAGCATGAGTGCACCTAGAGCATCTGTCTTGTCTTCTGGTTATTAGAGGAAGGGAACATCTTCAGTATAAGGTTTAAACACTTCCTACTTTCTGTAATTTCCTGTTGTGCTAATTCAGTTGATTTGGTGCAGAACACTTCAATAATAAAATGCCCAAGTAGCAGCTTCACATCAGCTGAAATATCCAAGTAAGATTGGCAGCCAGGCACTTGTCAGTTATGTGGTGTCTTATTTCTTTTTTGTTATGGCTTATCCCATTGCACTCTGTCTTTCCTCTGTAACACACACACACACACACACACACACACACACACACACACACACACAGAGAGAGAGAGAGAGAGAGAGAGAGAGAGAGAGAGAGAGAGAGAGAAATAAGCTGTTGAAATATTACTCAAACAGTCCTAAAATGATATTTCTAAGTTCTCATTTGTTGATAATTATGTTTTTATCTCTTCAGGAAAATTAGGGATGTCATTTCAGTATATCTTAAAACCCTTTAACACTTGCTGGGATAGCATGTGTTATTACTGTAAGTACTTCAGGTCTGTTAATAGAAATAAGCATATACATTCAGTACCAATGTATAAAAGAACAAAGGTATAAAAACAGGGTGTAGTATGTTTTTAAATATATTGTCAATATGAAAATAATGGAAATGATCTGAAGAAAATATAGTTAGATTTATGACTATCTTCAAGTTTTGTAGAGAAAATGAAAGGAGCACATTAAAAGACTCATATTCCTCAAAGTTCCATTACATTTCAGAGAAAGGAGTTTTAGAGTCTGGTTTATGATACAGTAAACAATAAATAGAAAAAATTCTTTATTGCTATCCCAGGAACAATAACTCTTTTGTCCTTATTTAGTGAAAGTGCATATTGAAAAATATTGCTGTTGTTTTAAAAAGAGGGGCTTTGAATCCTTTTCCATAAAACTATGCTGCTAGTGTACATTGATCATACCTATGCTTATTATGTATGTGCAATGATCAGATGCATAGTGCTGAGTTTTTATTTTAGTTAGAATTGTATACACTTTTCAGAAATCTCTTACTATTTGAAAGAATATTACTGTGGTAGTGGGGGATTAAATTCAGGACCTCCTGTGTGGCAGACAAATAAAGACCACCATTGGTTTACATCACAGCCTCCTGAATGGTAGGCAAGTAACAACCACCATTGGTTTACATCCCAGCCCCTTGTGTGGTAGGCAAGTAACAACCGCCATTGTTTTACATCCCAGCCCCATGCGTAGTAGGCAAGTAATGACCACCATTGTTTTACATCCCAGCCCCATGCGTAGTAGGCAAGTAACGACCACCATTGGTTTACATTCCAGCCCCCTTTTCTACGTTTTATTTTGAGATCGCTCAAATTGTTCCAGGCTAGCCTCAAACTCCCAGGTAGGCATTGAACTTGAGGTCATTCTGCCTCAGCTTTCCAGGTAGCTGGACCTACCATAATCCTGCACCATTAGAGGTAGCCAAAAATCAAAGAGCATTTTTATTACTTTAATTATATAGGATCAGATCAAAGCCATATCATCCATATAAAATTATGTGTGCACATAAGTTGCATATGAAACAGACAGATATAGTTTTAAAACATCTCTGTTGGAGCTTAAGTATTTATATTGTTTCTTTAGTCTTCTTTACATTTGGTGTTAGTAAAAGTATAAAATTTTATACTCAGTAGAGCTGTTTTAATATTAGTTTAAAGAGCTAGTTAGAGTATCAAACTCACCCAATCTATAGTGTATTTTCAAATCCTGTTTATTTTAGAAGCAGGAGAGGATGAGTTTTATTTGTGCATTTTAGACTACATATTAATGTGGTGGCATATTTCTAATGGAGTTCCTAGAGTCATCATTCCAGCCTTGAATCTATGTCTGAAGTAGTCTTGGATGGAGCTATTAGTGAGTTTGGCAAGGACACATCTAACCATCATCATTTCAAAGTCAAGATCTGCTTCCATTTTCTTATCTCTTCTTGCAGTGCTGCTTAACGATCAATAGTTTTTCCCCCTCAGTACTTTATAACCCTATTTATATTTTCAGTTTCTATTGTCTGCTCGAGTTATAATTCCTCAGGAAGACTTGGTATGTAACATTGAGGAGTTTCTCCTTTTATCGCTTCCCATTTCTTTGCTGCCCTTCACTTCTGGCTAACAATGACATTTCACTTTTTCAGTGTTTGCCAGGTTTGTAATTTCATTCTTCATAACTGAAGCTTGCCCGTGGTGGGTGGCATTCACCTCTTTTATGAAGATAGTATGTGTAAGAAAGGTGATTATTCACCTGATGTAGAGGCAGTGAAGCATATGTGCTAATTACAGGGAAGTACCATGCCCACCAGGCCTGAGGACTTGTGTGGCCCACACAGATGAAGATGCTAGACCCATTCCTTAGTCTGCCTTCCTGTGACTCACTATTATCCTCCAGGTATCTTCAAATATTTTAGAGTAAGGACATAGAAGAGAGAAAAGGTTAGCTTTAGAAGCAAACATAAACTTGTTGCCCAAAGTCTCATAAGAAAAGTTTAAGTGGCTTTTTATTTTAGATAAATGTTTTCAACTTTGAACAAGCTTGGATGTCATTAGAATGCTCCTCCACTTTAGAGGTAAGGTTTGAGGGAAACATAAGAAGCCAGATAGGAAGGACATCACAGTGGTTTAGGTGTTACATTTGAGTCTGGCTTCTAGCCTCTACTGTGGGGACTCTAGCAAGACCCTTATGTTCTCTCAGTTATAAAATAAGCATAGTAGTTACACTTCAGTTTTTAGCATTGCTTTATGTTAGCTAGGTTTTCCCCTGAGAGACAAGCATCTGAGAAAACGGCAGAAACATGTAGATTTGTTTTGTTTTCTGGTTTCAGTTCATGGTCACTTGGCAGCAATGGTAAGGGGCTTCACTGGAGTCACAGCAGAAACATCAAGGTAGAGTGCCCTGCTGACAGGAAAGCTGCTCGACTTAGGGCAACCGGGAAGCAAAGAGAGAAGGATACATTGTGCAAAGATGTATCTTGAAAGACAAGCATCCTGTAAGGGAGTGATACATTGTATCCTGCAAGATCCACATCCTCCAGGGAAATGAAACATTGTATTCTGAAAGGCACACATCTCCAGCAGGCTAGTCCATAGTTCTCAACTCTTCTCATCAGTCCATTAATGGATTAAACCAAAGCTTAGATCAAACGCAAAAAGTTTTTTCTCTGGGCATTGCAGTGGGAACCATGCTTTTTATAGATGGGTCTTTAAGGGATTGTTCCTTATGAACTCTCAATCATTAAATTGTGGCTAGAAGAGAAATGTATCATAGGGAACACTTCAGTGTATCAAATTTGAACAAAAAATAAATATTAAAGGAAACTTATGGCACATCAGGTTTTCAAGTTCAAACTTTATCTTTCCAGACAAATATGTAATTATAAGAAAGGCAATCAAGTATTGGTGATGGAGTATGTAGATGTTTACTTTCACAAGGAAATTTATTTTAACGTCAGCCAAATTTATAAGGCAACTAAGTTAGGCTGTTAAGGGTTATACAGCACACAGAGCATTTTGGTCCCCTCTGTAATCACTGTGGACAATTTATTTCTGTCCATTTTATATGATCAGGCATAAAATGGTAATATTCTAAATTATCATAGAAGTTGAACTTTATGCTGTCTTTGCCTTTATAGAATTTTGTGGATCGTATCTATGATTTATTTTAAAATGAATTCTTGTTCAGGAGCACAGCATCCAATTAAAAAATTACTCCTAGGGGAAAACACAAGCATTTTTATGATGTGGTTATAAGGAATGCATTGTGGTATGCAGCAGAAATTACCTACATCAATTTTGTTTTACTTATTTTAAGAACTCTGCCTTTGACTTTCATCTTCTTTGTTCTAGTAGCCTAGAAGCTACTTTTAAAAAGTCATTGTTGCTTTCGTTTAACACTGCTGTCCATTCATCCCCATGTTTAAAATAAAAATTGTTCCTGTACTTCCTCGAGGTTCATTCGATTTAATTAGTGTCAGTCCACAGTGTCAGCACTGTTCTATTCCTTCATAGGAGCGTGTGGATAGCATCTGATGGTTTCTATGTGACTTTTAGTCTTCCCGCTCTAAGAACCAAATCTTTGTTTAAAACTGATCTGTACTATTCAGACCTAAGTTCCCTCTCATTTCTATATCACATCTCAATTTTCCCATTTCATTACATAAAGGACACGGATGTAGAAAGGGCATAGGAAAGAGCTCTGCAATTGATTAATGATTTTTTAAAAAAAAAGTAATTCTTAAGAGAAAATGTCAAATGGATTTGGAGTGCGGCCCAGCCATTCCTGTGCGTCCACATTCACATGGTACCCACGGCACTCTCTTTGCCTCATCTAGAAACCCAGCTCTACTTGTGTTCTGGAACCAGGCCAGCCCGTGTTTACAACAGTGAGCTCTGAGTCCAGTTCGTACCTAAAAGATCTGAGCAAATATGTTTCCTTGTCTCATTAACCAGGTCCTTGATTGGTCCCTTCTGCACATTTTCTCATCATGTACGTATAGCTGGTATCATAGTATTATTTATGTTCGACTTTTGGCTTCAGTTCATCATGCCAAATAATTTTACTCTTTACTGTATTGAATGTCTTGTTTATTACTCCAGTCTATGCTTAGGATGTATTCCATAGCACAAATAGCAATATCATTTAGCACTCACCTTTTACCATTTGCTGAGAGCTGTGTTGTGTCTCAGCCCCACCAGAGTCAGTTGTGCAACTGAGGATAATGTTCAGATAACCAGATATTACAAAAAGCAAAGCTAGACTCAAGTGATGTAGATTCTTTTAGTAATATATAAAGACCATGAGTCTTCCAGTAAAAGGCAGCTTTCACTATAAGGTGACATATAGCATTGAATTTATTTTCATCTAATTTATTGTTTTATTTTATTGTTTTTGTTTTTCTGAGATAGGGATTCTCTGTGTAGCCTTGGCTCTCCTGGACTAACTTTGTAGTCCAGGCTGGCCTCGAACTCACAGATATCTACCTGCCTCTGCCTCCCGAGTGCTGGGATTAAAGGCATGTGCCACCACCGCCTAATTAAAAGAGGTAGTTTACCAGATTACAATTGAAAATATAAGCTTTGCTCTCATCATGCATCCTGTCATATTAATCTCCCTCACTCCATGGTAAACACACATACACGCACGCACGCATGCACGCGCGTACACACACACACACACACACACACACACACACACACACACACACCCTCCACTTTTCCCCAGAGCTGCCGAAAATACATTCACGGTCCTCATGTGAATATGCAAGACTCTGGGTGCTGTGTATACATTCTCTTCAAACTCCTCTTTTTCCATTATTCTGCTTATATCCTGATCATTACCAAACAAGTCCCCTGAATTGTATCTAAAACTATCCAGAAGAGCAACCTTGGTGCTATTGTTAACTCTGTTGCCTCCTGTAAAAACTTTCCCCATCTCCCCTATCAGGATGCTATCTGGTTCTCAAAGGAGATCTCAAAGGCCATGCTGTGCATGATTCATTTCCTCTTCCCTTGAAGTAGAAGTGAACTTGCCTTCCGATGAGTTCACACAGTAAATGCATTTGCCACCTTGTGATGAGTCTATTCTTGACTTCTCTTTTGGATTTTTGGGAATAAAATGCAATTCATTTGAATTAATTAAAGGGGTTCAAATATTCTTAAGTACTTAAAAACATTAACAGGTAGTATTGTAAGCATAAGGAAGTAAATGTAGGTGAGTGTCTGTTGGTAGCTGGTCTTTATTCCCAGGGAAGAGCTGATAAAAATCAGTTTATTCATGTCTTAGCTAGAATTTGGTGACACACACTAATCAAAGTCCTTCAAGGCTTAGTTATCAGGGGAGATACTTCTGGGTCCTGTGATTGGCTGGTGTGTGGAGAATGGTAGCAATCTCAGGTATCTTTTATTTGGTGAATGCCCCATTGTCAACTGGTCAAGGAAACCCTGGCTGGGAAGAACCTTGTGGTGCTGGTGTTCCTCTGCTGTCTTATGTCTGTAACGCAGATGCTTCTTAGATTCTCCTTCGTCTCCACATTGACTCAGTTACATATAGAAGAGAAGAACTTTGATTCTACTCGTGCTTTCTACCACTAGCTTGAAGGAGTCTAGGCAGCATGGAGAGATCTAGCACTAGTCACGTACCTTCTTAATATGTTCGACTGCCCCGCTGGCCAACAGATGTAGGTTGCACTACTGCTGGTGATTGTCTTTGGTGGCCATTGGGGGATGGTATAATGGCTAGACATGCTTCATATTCAATTGTGTCCTCAGTTTAGAAAAACTGGATTGAAGCTATGATTAACCTACTACTTTGAGCCGGAAAGGCTACAGTGGGTAGGTTTTTAAGAACTATAGATACAGCTTAATGGAGTGGATGAAGAGGCTACAGTTCATTGCTAGTGTAGCCCAATCTCCAAACAGAACTAAGCAAACCACCGAATTTAGGGCAGGGACCATCATCCTAAAATTCCAGATTTTTTTCCTATCATCTTGAAGTATCTAGGTTACCAGTCAATATTTTAGCCCTCTTTCAGCCTCAGTGGGGTGCCATGATGCATTATGAACCATCAAAACCGCATTTTATTTTTTTAATTAATTTATTCTTGTTACATCTCAATGGTTATCCCATCCCTTGTATCCTCCCATTCTTCCCTCCCTCCCATTTTCCCCTTATTCCCCTCCCCTATGACTGTTCCTGAGGGGGATTACCTCCCCCTGTATATGCTCATAGGGTATCAAGTCTCTTCTTGGTAACCTGCTGTCCTTCCTCTGCGTGCCACCTGGGTAAAATTCCAGATTTTAACAGCTATATTCAAAACTGTATTTTGCTCAACAGGTATTTGGTGATCACCTATCATGTGTCATGCACTGGGCTTTAGAAATAGTTTAGTTAAAGCAACAGACATGTTATCCTATGTCAAGGCTCTTATATTCTCTTCTAATTGTGAAATACTAAAGTTACAGCTTATGAAAACATCATAAAATTACTCCAGTTCCCATAGAATAAGAACAAGGTAAAAATCTTCTGAGTTTTCCTGAATAATTTGTAGAAGAATGCCTATCACATTCGTTCTCTTCACTAAATGTCAAAGAAATCTATGCTTGAGACTAGAGTAGACAATATGCTTATCACATTGTGAAATATTAGCTCCGTTCTTCCTATCTTTGTTACTTGCCTTGTCTATCTGCCTTCCTAGCTTATGCTCCACCATCACGGATAATTTTGAGGGGGTGAGGGAGGAGAGCGGCGGGGAGAGAGAGAAGGAGGGAGGGAGAGAGAGAGAGAGAGAGAGAGAGAGAGAGAGAGAGAGAGAGAGAGAGTTGATTCAGGCCTTGACAACTCACACTTTTCTATGAAATTGCATACGGTCTTTAGGGGATAGACACATTCAATTATCATTTTTGAATTTAATTATTTTCTCCCATGCTTTTCTTCACAGCATCTAGCTGATCCCTGGCAGCCAGCTAGTAACATGCACAGCTAAATGCTGTAAAAATTTTAAATGAACCTTCTTTTATACACTGCTATTCTCTGTCTTTTGTTACCTTGTCCTACCTGTAATCTCAGCCTTTCATTTCCTCATTAATATCCAGTGTTCATTGTGGCAGAAGCGGTTTTCAGAAAATTCGTTCTGTGAGTTTGCACCTCTGCCTAAGGGTTCACATAGAGCAGTGGTTCTCAACCGTCCTAAAGCACAATTCCTCATGTGGTGGTGACCCCCAACCATAAGATTATTTTTCTTGCTAGGTCACAACTTTAATTTTTGCTAGTTATAAATCCTAATGTAGATATTTTTGAGAATAGAGGTTTAACAAAAGGGTTGTGACCCAAAGTTTGAGAACTGCTGCCACAGAGGATGAACAATAAGCTGCTAATCTGTTATCAACCCAACCCATGTTAGGTAGGATATGCTTTTCAAAATGTTTGGTGTGTGTGTGTGTGTGTGTGTGTGTGTGTGTGTGTGTGTGTGTGTGTTAGATTTATATATATATATGCGCTTCCACATATTTAACATGCATTGGTTCTTATAGTTCCTACTTGCACATAAAACACAGAAGTGTGATTCTTTTGTCTGGTGTTGTACCATCTCTCTGGACAGGCACAATCCACCTTGAGATATTGGTGGCGAACAAGGAAGCTGTGTGCTTGCTTCCCATGGCATCTCAACACTTAACTAATTGTGCCTAGAGAGTGATGCTCCGAGGGCTCACTTAAGAGGAGAAGAGGGTTCAGGTGCCTCTCAGGATGTAACATGATGAATTTTGAATGTTCATTTCCAGCAGATGGACTCGGCCTGGAGAATGCAGTCACACAAGGCAGCAGGTGGAGAAGACAGCAGGAAAGCAGAGCCACTTGCTGGAGCACTTGACATTAATTACACCTGTTGGAATTCTCACCCAGCCTTTTGTTTCCAAATGTGTTCTTGCTATAATCACCATGCAGGCAGAGGGGAAAGAAAGGCAGCTGGGGGTTTTAAGCAGGAAATGGATCACTTGCACAGTCACAGCAAGTAAACAGGGGAGGCCAAGGCGGCTTCTCTGCCTCTAGTCCTACAATAGAGCATGTGTCCAAAAATAGGAGTCAAGGTCACCATGATTCAGAGGGGTCAGTATGATGCCACTGTAGATAGGACTGAGCAGCATGGCTTTCAAAACGAATGTTTGAAACTATAAAAGCCGAGTATTAGCAAGTCGCATATGGCACACTGGGTCTGAACAGGAGTAAATACATATGTTTGCTATGTTCGCATCATTTGAACACATTTTCATGGTTCCGTTGATGATGGTTTAGCAATGCTTCGGTGCCAGCGACACATTGTGGCTCACACTAAGGATTTATCCACTTAAAACTTTGACTGCTGCTGGTGTAGCCTGTGTCTTCACCGCATTCTGCTTGTTCTTCCTCCAGTCTGTCAAGGCCTCTTTTCAACTTGAAGATCCTACCCATCAGTGAATGTCAGCTCAGGGTGAAACCTGGAGGGGTAGGCTCGGTGACTGTCATAGGCAGACCTATGTCCCTCTTCCCCAAGGTCGGAAGGAGTCACTTCCATCTGGAAATGTGTTTGGCACTTAATCCAAGGAGGCCATTTCATGACTCCCCTGGGCTCTTGATCTCCTATGAATTTCTTTTTCTCCTCTTCCCTAAGTCTCCTGCTGCCTGCCCAGATCACTGTCTCCCATTAATAACTATGGTCTGAAGAAAGATTAGGTCACCTTCACCTAGGTGTGGAAGTCTCACCAGTGAAAACAATTTTACTGCCCTCTCTATAAATGTTCTGCAAAACAAGATACAGTTTTTTTTCCTTTTTAAAAAACTTTACTCTTCTCTTAGATATTACAACCTGGCTACAGGTTCCTCTGCTGCCTCTCCGCTCCACCCGCCCCTCCCTATAACCTCCCCTCTACCCCAGATCCATTCCTCCTCCTCCTCCTCCTCCTGTACTTATTCAGAAAATGTCAGGCCTTCTAGAAATAGCAACTGAACATGGCATAACAAGTTACAATAAGACTAGGTACATCCTCTCATATTAAGGATGGATCAGGCAGCCCAACCCCAAAACGATCAAAAGAGTCAGAGACAGCCCCTGCTCTCGTTGTTAGGATTCCCACAAGAGCACTAAGCTCTTCAACCATAACGTATATGCAAAGGACCGAGGTCAAACTCATGCAGGTTCCCTGATTATGGCTTCAGTCTCTCTAAGCCCTAACGAGCCCTGGTTGATTTGGTGCATCATACTCTTGTGGTGTCCTTGATATCTCTGGCTCCTACAAAGATACAGTTTTAAAAAAAAAAATATTCATCATTCTTTGTTTCTTGCTTCTTGACTTGTGATGTCCTAGTTTTCTTTTGTCAACTTGTCACAAATCCAGACCAACCTTGGATGAGGGAATCTCAGTTGAATTGCCTGCGCTCTTTTGGCTTGTGGTCATGTCTGCTGGGGCATATTCTTAGCTACTAAGTTATATAGGAGGGCCCAGCCTAATACGGGCAGTACGACCCCTAGGCTATACAAAAGAGGATAGCTGAGAAAGCCACTCAAGAGTGTTTCTCCATGGCTTTTGCTTGAGTAGCTGCCGGGTCTTACCTCAGTGGTGGCCTGGGACATGGGAATATAAAGGTTTATTTAACCCTTTCTTTTTCCAACGTGGTTTGGTTCATGTTTTATTACAGTAATAGGAAAAGAAACTAGAACAAACAATTATTACTGCATTAAAAAATAACATCTTCTGCTTTTTTCTTACCTTGAATATTTATGAAGAGTGAGAATTTTGCACATCTTGGTGTGAACTAATGTGAAGTAAAGCATACATTTACATAAAGAAGAAGGGATGAGTTTTAAAAGTTTTATTGAAATGAACGTAAAGGAAATAGAAACAAGTAGAAACTCAGGCACGGGAAGAAGGTAGATAGGTAGTCATTCACACACACACAGACACACACAGACACACACACACAGACACACAAGCACACACATGCTCATGTACACACACAAACACACACAAGCACACACATGCTCGTGCACACACACAGATACACAAGCACACACATGCTCGTGCACACACACAGATACACAAGCACACACATGCTCATGCACACACACAAACACACAAGCACACACATGCTCGTGCACACACACACACAAAGTTAATCATGTAAAAGCCAGTATCTGCGTTGTCATTTGTATTATTCTCTTACATCATTGACTTCAAAGTGCCTGTTGGAGCTCCAACTATCATTAGCCTATTTGAAATAAAAATCAGGGAGGAAATACATATGAACTTTTATTTTATCAGGAAAGCAAATCATTTCCAGGGCCCAGCATGTAGCTTCCAGTGTAGACTGGTAAATTAATGACAAAAAGCCACCTCTAAAAGTGAGAAAGGCCCAGAGAAGGAAGCTATGCCACTCTGTAATGGAGGGGATCAGAAAAAAGGTTGGGTCATTTGGCCAGCAAGAGAGATAGAGGAAATAAATTGATGGATATAAGTACATTCAAATAAAAGGAATAGGTGAGGAAAAATGAAGAATTCATTCACAGAATGGAATGCATATTAGTAAAAATAAATAGTTGGGTTTAATAATATCATAAAAATAAAGTGGTGAAAAGCAAATGTGTGCACTATCACCAATATTTGTTGACCTGTGAATGGCTACAAGAGAGTAAGAACATAAACTGATGACACCATCAAACTTGCTTACCTACAGATAAAACTAGATTCAGGAACCGGGGAAGGAACAAAAGGAACTTCAACTTCAGGTGTTCATGGATAACAAAGATGTCACCTGGTCTTGGAATTTATTGTGCTTTGTATGTTTCTGTCTTGTTAAGACAAACAAAAGAGAATGAGCTGATAATTTGAATTTACTTACATCTCTAAAAATAAATACAAAGGACTATGAACTATGAATCCCAGAGGAAAAAGATGTTCTGAACTTACCCACTATAAAGTTGTCAAGGGATGGGGTGCACCTCTGTCAAGACTCTACAGTTCTGAATGACTAAGAACATTAAAAGAAAAGGAACATTCTCAACATCCCTAATGTTGCAATGCTTTAATACAGTTCCTTAAGTTGTGATGACTCATAAGTATAAAATTATTTTCTTCCTACCTCATAACTGCAATATTGGTAGTTAGGAATTGTAATGAATATCTGTGTTTTCTTATCATCCTAGGCAACCCCTGGGAAAGAGTCATTAGACCCAGTAAAGGGTGTGTGACCAACAGGTTAAGAACCACTGGTTTAAAATTTAGTGATTCCAGACAGTTGGGATGCTTTAGACCCAGAGCCAAATTATCTTTAGCTATTTTTAATCCCTTTAATCTCTGCTTCTGATCAAATAGTCATTGGACTAACAGGAAAACTTGACATTTAAAGTGTATATAATGTTGTGTCCACTTAATTTTGGTAGTATGTGCACATTGGTCCTTTAATTTACATGCCTAATTTTTGTAATAAGATATATCTTGTAAGATCATTGCATTTTGAATCATAAACTGTGATGATCCTGTGTTCTGTAATACGTCAAATGTGTTAATTCAGTTGATAGCTATTTATTTGTAACCTATTGTAGAGGCTTGCATGTTCTAAAGAATGAGTTCCAGGACAGCCAAGGCTACACAGAGAAACCCTGTTCCAAAACACCAGAGAGGGGGAGGAGGGAGGGAGGGAAGGAGAGAGAGAGAGAAAGAGAGAGAGGGGGGGGATCTTATTCGAGAAGACAGGTGGGTGGGCAGGTGGTGATAATCTCATAGAACAATATAGCTGACTTGGAGATGCTGAAGATCTACTATTAAAAGTACTAACATTATTTTAGATAGAGAAGATTTATCTGACATGGCATATTTATAATAGAAATAAAGCAAAGTTAAGTATGTTTTGGGGAAATATTTGCAGAAAAAATGTAATTCTATAATTATCCTACAATATGATAAATTATATGTAATCCATTGTAGCACAGTCATTGTAGCATTCCTGTATTCGACCTAGTGACATTGGCTTCATTTATTTTGCTCTTAGAGCATGGACAGGTGGACACATTTCTCTGCTTTATAATCAGTTACCTTATGTCAGTTTGAATGAGAATCTGTGGATTAATTCCTACATACCTAAAGTCCTAGTGAGACACTCTTGGAAAAACTGTGATAAAAATTACCTCCTTTATGAAAACATATTTCCCCCAAAGCTTCTGAGTTGTGCATTGGTTAGTTGCAGAACCTTGGCTTCTGTAGGGAGGGCTTGGGGGATCTTCTTCTTAGCTGTCTTCTGCCCTGTGGATGAATGAAATCTCATGAATACTGAAGTAAGTTATGCACCTACTTCCTATATGATAGTTCAGTTTATATAAAATAAAATTTGTTATGGTTGAAACTATTTTGAAAGCTTTAAAATGCTTTTAAGAGGCTGTAAAATAGGATAAAGTTGTTTTTTAAAGAGTCCAGGCAACTAAGATACATTACTAAAATATTTTTACTAGCAATATTATTTAATGCATATTTGATTTTAAGTCATCAGAGAATTCAGCCAGTTCTTATGATACAAAGTGTAGCTGAAGGTTAATTACTAAAAGATAAATCTAAATTTACTTTGAAACCTCATAGAGGGAACTAAGCATTATCATATGAGTAACAGAATATTGTCACTAATCTCAATGTGTAGAGTGCATTATAAAAGGTTGGACAAGAGAGTGGTGGGCCTCTTTGGACACTATAAAAAGAGCTTGGTGGATACAGGACTTTGTGTATTCCCAGAAAATATTAATCAATTTTAAAGGCTACAAATTATCTTTTCTTATCTTGGTATTTAAAATTTTTAATTTATTATAATTTGTTCAGATTACATTCTGAATGTTATCCCTCCCTTGTATCTTCCCTTTCCCACCCTCCCTCCCTCTTCTGTCCTCTTCCCCTCCCCTAGACCTCTAAGAAAAGGTGACCTCCTCCCCCACCATATGACTACAGCCTATCAGGCCTCATCCAGATAGCCTGCGTCCTCTTCCTCTGGACGCAGAGGAAGGAAAAGTGATCAAATCTGGGGCATCAGAGTTCATGTTAGAGGCAGTCCCTACTCTCCACACAACCTTGAAGAATGAGCTAGATCTGAATGTGGCGTCTAGGTTTGCCACATGCACTGTCCTCAGTTGATGCAACAGTTTGTGCAGGCACCCCTGGGCCCAGATCCATAAGCCTTCATGTTCTCCCTGTTGGACTCCTGAACATTCTGGGTCCTTCCATCCCCACATTCTTCCATACTACTCCTAGTATTCCACCTGGAGTCCACCAGTGAGTTCCAGCATCTGTCCTGATCCCCCTCTGGGTGCATCTCTCAGAGGACATCTATGTTTGGCTAATATCCACTTATAAGTGAGTATATACCCTGTGTTTCTTTCGGGGTCTTGGTTACTTCATTCAGGAGAATTATTTCTCGTACTATCAATTTCCCTGGAAATTTCAAGATTTCTTTGTTTTTAATAGCTGGGTAGTATTCTATAGTGGAAATGTACCACAATTTCTTTATCTACTCTTCAGTTGAGAGACATCTAGGTTATTTCCAGCGTCTGTCTATTACAAATAAGTCTACTCTGATCACAGTTGAGCAAATATCCTTATGTGGTCGAGCAGCTTTTGGGTATATACCCAGGAGTAGTACCTTAAGATCTTAAGGTAGCACTATTCCCAACTTTATGAGAAAATGCTGGGTTGATTTGCAAAGTGATTGTACAAGTTTGCACACCTACCACCAATGGAGGAGTGTACTGTCACTTCAGTTTTTGATCTTAGTCATTCTGGTGGGTGTAAGAAGGAATCTCTGAGTTGCTTTGATTTGCATTTCCCTAATGACTAAGCATTTCTTTGAGTGTTTCTCAGTCGTTTGATGTTCTTCTGTTGAGAATCCTCTGTGTAGCTCTGTACCTCGTTTTTTTAAATTGGGTTATTTGGTTTGGGGGTGTTTGATTTCCTAAGTGCTTTATATATTTTGGATATTAGCCCTTTGTCAGATGTAGGGTTGGTGAAAACCCTTTCCCAGTCTGTAGTCTGTTGTTTTGTTTTGTTGACAGTGTCCTTTGCCTTACAGAAGCTTTTCAGTTTTATGAGGTCCCACTTACTAATAGTTGATCTTAGAGCCTAAGCTATTGTTCTGTTCAAGACGTTGTCTCCTGTTCGAATTCTAGGTTCTTCCCTAATTTCTCTTCTGACAGATTTAGTGTGTCTGTTTTTACGTTGAGGTATTTAATCCACTTGGACTTTAGTTTTGTGCAGGGTGATTAATATGGATCTACTTGCATTTTTCTACATGTAGCCATTCAGTTAGACCAACACCATTTGTTGAAGATGCTGTCTTTTTTCCATTGTATAGGTTTGACTTTTTTGTCAAAAATCAAGTGCCTATAGGTGTATCAATTTATTTCTAGTTCTTCAATTCGATTTCATTGATCAAGCAGCCTATTGTTATGCTAGTACCATGCTGTTTTAATTACTCTTGCTCTATAATACAGCTTCCGATCAGGGATGGAGATTCTTCCTGAAGATCTTTTATTGTACAGGATTATCTTAGCAACTCTGTGTTTTTTGTTTTTCCATGTGAAGTTGAGAACTGACCTTTCAGGGTCTATAAAGAATTGTGTAGGTATTTTGTAAGGGATTGTACTGAATCTGTAAATTGCTTTTGGTAAGATGGCCATTTTTACTACGTTAATTCTCCTGATCCATGAACAAGGGAGATCTTTCCATCTTTTTACATTTGCTTCAGTTTCTTTCTTTCTTTTTTTATACTTGAAGTTTTTTTCATACAAGTCTTTCACTTGCTTGGTTAGAGGTACACCATGATACTTCATATTATTTGGGGCTATTGTGAAGGGTGTAGTTTCCCTAATTTCTTTCTCAGACCATTTTTATTTGTCTACAGGAGGGCTACTGATTTTTTAATATTAATCTTTCATCTAGCCACTTTGCTGAAGGTATTTATCGGCTGTAGGAGTTCTCTGGTGGAATTTTGGGGTTCACTTATGTATACTATCATATCATCTGCAAATAGCAGTACTTTGATGTCTTCCTTTCCAATGTTAATCCCCTTGATCTCCTTTTGTTGTCTTATTGCTATAGATAGAACTTCCAGTACTTTATTGAAGAGATATGAAGAGTGGACAGCCTTGTCCTGTCCCTTATATCGATGGAATTTCTTTGAGTTTCTTTACATTTAGTTTGATGTTGGCTATTGGCTTGTTGTATATAGCCTTTATTATGTTTAGGTATAGACCTTGTATCCCTAATCTCTCTAAGACTTTAAACATGAACAGATGTTGGATTTTTATAGATACCTTTTTGGCACCTAAGAGGTGATCATGTGTTTTTTTTCCCCTTTCAGTTTATTTAATGGATTTCAGTATGTTGAACCAACACTCTATGCTTAGGATGAAGCCTATTTGGTCATGGTGAATGATATTTTTGATGTGTTCTTGGATTTGATTTGTAAGTATTTTATAGAATATTTTTGTGTCAATGTTCATAAGAGAAATTGGTCTGAAATTCTCTTTCTTTCTTGGGTAGTTGTGAGGTTTAGGTAGCAAGGTGACTGTGGCCTCATAGAAAACAAAATTTTAAGTTCATAATTGTTAATAATATTTTCCCCTTAGAGAATAGCACTTTCCCATTGTTTAGCTTGCATTGTCTGTTCTCTGTCTTCTAATAGGTCCCCATCCCTGAGATTGAGATCAAATGATTGTGGAGTTTGGCCTTTCAAAGGTCAGTACAGTTTCTGCGAGATTTACCTAGGTGATCAAATATACAGTGCCAAATATATGCTAAATAAAATGAGTATTAAATCAGTGTATCATATACACAAACATTTAACATCTTAAAATTAAACAACAGTTGTAGAGGAATGTCTATTCAGAACTTGACTGTTCTGGGAAGAAAAAGACCAACTAGGCCTTTGTGATCCAACTGGCAAGAGATCACATCCAAAGATTTAGGTCTTTGTGATCCCACTGGAGTACAAACATGCTTTAATCCAGGAGACAAAGGCAAACAGATCTGAATTCAAGGCCAGCTTGGAATAGAGCAAGTATCAGTTAAAGAAAAACTTAGATCCAGGTGTGGTGAGACATTCCTTTAATCCTGTGTTTGTAAGTGATATCTAATTGAGTGGCAGAAAAATTACTTTTATTTTAATTTTTAAAAATATATTTTATTAATTTATTCATATTACATCTCAATTATTATTCCATGCCTTGTATCCTCCCATTCTTCCCTCCCTCCCATTTTCTCCTTACTCCCCTCCCCTATCACTGTGACTGAGGGGAACCGCCTCCCCCTGTATATGCTCATAGGGTATTAAGTCAAAAAATTATGGAGAGTGGGATATGACTTTCACATGTACTCTGGTACCTCATATTTGACCATGTCCCCTGGGGGGGAGACCTGGTGGCACTCAGAGGAAGGATAGCAGGTTACCAAGAAGAGACTTGATACCCTATGAGCATATACAGGGGGAGGAAATCCCCCTCAGGAACAGTCATAGGGGAGGAGAATACGGGAAAAATGGGAGGAAGGGAAGAATGGGAGGATACAAGGGATGGGATAACCATTGAGATGTAACAAGAATAAATTAATAAAAAAATTCTCAATTAAAAAATTACTTTTAAATCAGAGAAAATTTGATAGAATAGGATACGTCACACTCTCATGAGAACAGAGAGGGAAGGGAAGGTACTTAAGAGGCAGTTTTTACTAGAACAGTAATAGAGAGATGGGTTGCAGAGAGAGAACGGAGGTGAGGACAGACGAGCCAGAAAATGAGAAGAAGCCAAAAGATAGAACAGGTTGCTGAGTTAGTTTGAGGACAAGGTGAGCAATTCTGGGCTGAGAGAGAAACCAGTTTGAATAAGTCACCTGGGAGAGAAGTTTGAGCCAATACAGCTGAGAGCGGAACCAGGCAAAGCTCAGAAAGAAAAAGTAAGGGTGATCTTATTAAGCATTAAGTCTCCGATGCTGCAAAATTATAGGCCTACGTTAGAGAAGGAAGCAGTAAGCCTCACAGACAACAATTGAGATGGGAGAATAAAAGTTAGTCTGTAACTTTTAAATATGGACTGTCAGTTTTTTTATGTTCCTCCTCATATACCAAAACAAAATCTGAAAACCTGATAAAAATGTAACATTAAAGAAATTTTTAGAAGTCTCATGTTTGTCATTCTAACTCTCTCAGTGCAGTGGCATCCTCATCAGCAAACCTTAAAAGTCTAGCATCAGCATCAGAATTTGTGATTTTTTTTCAACCTCTGCATGCTTATAGTTAAGCCTAAATGTCATATTTTGTTACTAATAGTTTGAAGTTACAAGCTAAGGAAAATATTTTTGAATAGTGCATGAAACAAATTTTAAAGGAAGAAAAGGGAAGAAGAAATCATAGGGAGGAAAGGAGGTAAAAATTCCTGGAAAGCATGGAGCTTGTATTACCTACATCTAACTTAGGTGAAGCCAGGCCTTGCCTCCGGGAGTAGATGATAAAAATATTACGAATGTACAATTTCAGTTGAAGATTAAGAGACCTCACTTGTAAGGATAGGAATCAGAGGTCATCACTGTAGGAAGAATCATAATTTGATTTCTGAGTTCCTATTTTTCACAATGCCATGTCTAAAGATTTTGTTCATGGGATACTCATTGTGTTACCCCACTTGTGGACCTAGTAAATCTGTTAGTTTTGTGGCCAGAAAAAAATTTGAAAATTGTTAAAATGTATTATGTCTTTATTTAACTTGTTTATGTACATATTCATAATGCACGCCTTTTAAAATGCAAGAAAATTACTTAGAGTGACAAATTATTTCATACCCAAGCAAACAAACAACTCACTACGATTTTCTTTTTGAAGGATGTTATTTTAGTTGCAAAGTCAGGAAGGAAGAAATTCTTGAGAAGTTTCTGATATAGTAAAGAATAGACATGGAACTTTCATGATCTTCAAACAGAAGTGAAGGTGGAAATGTTTTCATATGAATCATGAAAATGAATCTGTAGCATCTATCCGTACCGAGTGTTGCTAGAGCAGAGTGAAGGCCACGCTAAGGAAGGAAACGGATCAGGCACGTAGGGAAGGTTACAGGTGTACCCACAGCTGCCTCCCCAACTCAGCCACACCATAGTGTTTCCAGGAAGGATATTTTCCCTGAAAGATGAAATAAAAAAAAATCAAGAAATATGGTCTTTTAAAATACGAAGCTTTGAAGTGAGCATAGCAGCAGGCTTTATTGGTTCCTGCTGTGGTTTTTTCTTTAGATTAAAACTTTGTATGTTCAAAAGAAGAAGAAAAAAAAAGGAGGACTGGATCAGTTAAAATAAAAGCATTTGCATTTTTTCTTCTTCTGAGTGGTTTTGATGGAGACCATAAGGAATTTCCTAAGAGGCTATATCTGCCAGTCTGTCTGTCCATCCGACTGTGTGACTTAGAAAGGTGGGACATGGGTCTGAGTTTTCTTTATGCAGGCAGGAGACTGGCCAGTGAGTTATGCTTTTCTGACTGGCAACAGAGTGGTGAGATGGTGCAGTTGAGATGACGCATGTCTGTGAGGTCTGCAGTGAGGACTGACGTTGTAGCAAGCGTCGGCCTCTGTCTGTTATGTCCTAATAGAAAATGATAATGCAACTCGGAGAAGCCTGCCTGTCTCTCATTAGCATTTCTCATTGCTCCACAGAGAGTGAGCCTTGCAGAAGGTAAGAAAAGATAAAGCTCTTGTAATGCTTCCGATAATGAAAAGTTAGCTGGCTTGACCTTTGTGGCTACTCATCGCTAAAGAATTAATTTTCTGGATCTGGACCCATTCATTGCCACATTTTAATGTGTGTTTGGTTATTAAGAGGAAGGGATAGAAAAACTTTTTGGAAGGAAGCAGAGAATAAAGTTATTAACCTATCTTGCCACCAACTCATCCCAAATTATAGAGGATATGGAACATCTCCTTCACTATGCCTCCTTTTAGGTTATAATAGCGGAAATAAAATAAAACAACTCAGTACCAAGAGGTCACGAATAATGAATAAACTATTATACACACCTTTAAAGAAAGTAGGGCTGGTCAGGGAACTTCTTACTTAATTTATGTTTCTCATTGTGAGAGGGGGAAAAAAAAGGTGGTTATGAAACCACACAAATGAATTATACCCAAGCTTAAATATATTTTCACATACAAGCAAACATTTGGAGGCACTGAAACTTATAGGATTAAAGAATTCCTTTTATCAAAAGAACTATTAGAAAAGGTTTCAGGTATATGAGCACATATTGGGTAAGGTTCTGCAGAGTAACAGAAATACCTTCGTTTGGGTGGACAGCTGAAAAATGATAAACAACAGACTCTTGTTTCTTATAGTTTTGAAGCTTGGGAAATCAAAAGTCATGGTGTGAGCTGACTGACTATCCTCTGAGGCTTTGCTTTCTCAGAGGTGTTGCCTCCAATTGTGCGTTCACATACCGGAAGTGAACACTAATTTCCAGTCAGTCTTCAATGCCTGCACTAATCTCATCCATCATGGTGTCACTGTAATGTCCTAATTCTTTCTCAAAACTCTCCTCCTGGTATATGGAAGATTAGGTTCTAAGATGTGAATCGTGGATGGACACAAACATTAAGACCCTATCAAGAACAAAAGGATGTGCACATAGAAATAAAGACCTCTCTTGTAAGGAACCTGTTTGCAGGGTTATAGGTTATTATAAGTTTAAAACCTGCAGTAAGGCCTGCCTGGAAGGAGATGCATGCAGGAGAGCCCCTGGAGCTCCATTCAGAAGACAGTCTACTAAAGAGCCCCCTTTTCATCTGGGAAGCTCCTCATTCTGTTCTCGTTAGCTTTCCAACTCACTGCGCTGGGTCTGCTCTATTCACCCAATCTCATCCAAAAGCGTCATCTGTGTGGACGCCTAGAATGTGTTTGAAACCAGAGAAGAATCAAAGGCACAAGCCTTTGATATGCAACTGCCATGGAAGCAAGGTGCCTTGGAAAAAGTTACGGAATAGAGTGTATAAAGTCTATAAAAGTGAGACTTTTCCTCTCTTGCACCAGTGTCATTACTGGCATGTTTTCTTCTCTGAGGATTTAGTGCAGTACATAAAAGGTGGACAGGTCTGCGGTGAAATATATTCATGGCCTCTATTTACTTCCCACCTTAGTCTGGTTTGCTCCACCTAGAACTATCAAAAAACCCCAAACAAACAAACAAACAAACAACAACAACAACAACAAAAAAGAAGTGTGGCCCAGGAATACTACCATTCCACTCCTAAATGTATTTTAACAGTGTTAATATTAGTTTTTAACTTAGAACATATCTTTTTTTAAGTTATTTTATTTTTATTATTTATTTATTTTTAACATATACATTTATTTTATTACACATGAATAGAGTTGAGTGTTATTAATGGCTGCATTTGTCATTTACAGCCTCTGTGATGTGCAGCATGTTCCTTCTGTTCCTAGTTTCTTTAGGGCTTTTATTATTTATTTATTTTTAAATTTTTTTCCTTTTTTTTATTTATTTATTCTTGTTACATCTCAATGGTTATCCCATCCCTTGTATCCTCCCATTCTTCCTTATGCTATGGAATACTATTCAGCTATTAAAAACAAGGAATTCCCAAAATTTGTGGATAAATGAATTGATCTAGAAATGATCATAATGAGTGAGTTAACCCAGAAGCAGAAAGATTCAGATGGTATATACTCACTTATATCTGCATATTAGCCCAAGGGGCATGTCCCACGAAAACCTTCACTTACCAGGAAACTGAGACAGAGGGGAGAACATTCTATTGGGACTCTAGATGAGAGAATCATGGGAGAATGGCAAAATAGAAGGATCCAGAGGGTCCTAGAAGCCTACAAGTAGAACATTATGACAAGCGGATCTCGGCCCAGGGGTCCTGCTCAAACTATGGCATCAGCCAAGGACAACACAGGTGGTAAACCTTAAACCCCTACCCAGATCTAGACAATGGACAGAACATTCTCCACAGTAGAGTGGAGAGTGGGATATTAGTTTCTCACATAGTCTGGTGCCTCACCTTTGACCATGTCCCCTGGAGGGGGAGACCTGGTGGCACTCAGAGGAAGGACAGCAGGTTACCAAGAAGAGACTTGATACCTTATGAGCATATACAGGGGGAGGTAATCCCCCCCAGGAACAGTCATAGGGGAGGGGAATAAGGGGAAAATAGAACATATCTTTATTAGTGATTTAACGTTGAAAAGAATGGAAACCATACCATGCTTAAGGGGACTGCATACAGAAGAGTTACATTTTAACTAACATTTCTCCATACTGAGAAGAAGACTGACCAGTGGTAGAGTTATAAGATGTAGCTCATTTATGGAAAATATGCTCCCAAATAATTTTCCTGAGGTCTGAAGCACCCTGCATCTCCCTTTGAGCCCCCCCCCTTGCTGTGCTGAAGTGATGAGGCCAGCTCCTTTCTTCGTAGTCCTGGTCAGGCTCATAGTTCAGGCACACTGGGGTAACTAGAGTGGGAAGGAGGATAAAGTGTACTACAGATATCTTTCCGGCTTCAGAAAAAAAAAAAAAAAAGACAACCTTGGGTACAAAAAAAAATTACTGGCATTTTTTTTCTGTCAAGCACCAGATTGATTTGTTCTCTCCTGACTGTATGTCTTATGAATGGAAGCATAAATCCATATTTGAACTTAGTTCAACAAACCACTAAATTGTGTAGATTAATAGCATGTGATGTGAACTTTTAGGATAGAGCTCTTATCGTCTTCTGGAGGAGAGATGCACACTACTATGTGAGCATACTAAGTACACACAGAATGTGCGTATCCATTTAGAATACTTAAGTTCTGCTTTTCAACTTACACACACACACACACACACACTCTGAAATAATGTGATATATATTATTTGCCCCTTTTGGGTTACTTGTTTGATTCACTTAAATCAGTATGTTATTGTTAAATGCTCAACTACTTTAGGAATTATGTGACCTCTTTCTCTCTCCATTTTGCTTTTCTGTGTCATGCCCATTTAAGAAAGATAGCAGCTAACAATGATTAAAATCCCAGAACACAGCATCATGTGGCTGTGCATTTTGTCTGTAGGTCTGTAGGTCTACTCTTATTGGCCCATACTTTTGTAGGAAGTTCTCAGTTAATTCTCAAAAATACCTTACATTCTGTAGCTTTGGATATCTGTGCCTCCTTAAAGCCATCCTGAGCTCAAGTCTGGTTTGCATAGCAAGTGAGGACTCAGAAAGGGAAAATAGCTCTTGCATGTGAATGTCACTGTTTTTCTCTTTCTCTCTGTGGACTTATATGTCACCTAATTACCTCCAACAAGTGTCTACACAATTGTAAAATAGTCAACATTGTGACACCAATATTAGGTGGTGATTTGTCTAATTAGTTTGTGAACATGTGCATATCCAGGGCACTCAATAAATTGGAAATATATTTGATTTTGATCTTCATATAGACTTTGGATAACCTTGGGTTTGCATTTATAATTGCTGTTAAGTTTTCATAGCATCCCATTATAGAAGCTGGAGTTCTTGCTAATAATGACATTTAGATGAGTAGTTTATTATTCTAGTAACGCCTCTAAGAATAAAGCAAATTTCTTAGGCATCTCCTGAAATAAATGTCTTTTTTGAACATGGCAGCCTCTTGTGCTGCTAATGAGATATGGAAGGGGCAGTTTGCAAAAGTGACAAATTATTTTAATCAGAAAGATCATGCATGTCACATAGCATCATTGTTTCCTGAAGTGGCTTAACTCTGCCAACGTCGGTGAGAATTAAGATTGCAATTATATATTACTAATGGCTTGGACACACAATTAGCAAGGTAGAGGTTTAAAACCCAAGCATGGCTAAAACGTCATCTTGATCTTCTGGCACCACAGCTGAGAACTCAGGAAATGTTAGCAGTTTATAGTGTTCAAGTGCCCAAGAGCATAGCCATGTTGGAATTACAAAACAGGAGACATTCTATCATTTGGGGATTCCAAATAACTTCTGTACACAATTTCCATACTAAAATTAATGCTTTCCCTTTGAGCGGTACAATGAAATCTACTCTTTTCTTTCTTTCTCTTTCTTTCTTTTTTTTTTTTGAGTAATATCATACTTACTTTCTACACATCCTGACCCATTAATTGACACTTACAGAGCTCAATTGGAATCCCAGAAAAATGAGTCAGAAAGAAAAAGCCATCTGGAATTAAGCAGAGTTCATGCTTTTGGGGGAGGGTGTTCTAGTTAAACTTAACTCTCTGTGTGTTGTTTTACACATTAGTGTGTGCTGTGTGCAGACGGTACAATCTTTAAAGGTGAGCTCTTTATCACATGACTCTGATAATAGGCACACAAACACCTGAATTTAACCATTTGTAAAGGATTGGTCTCATTGACACATTGAGATCAGGAAAAGCCCTGATCACTTTGAGAAACTTTCTAAAAAGAAAAACAGAGTTTGGCCCATGGGTATGCTGTGCATCTTGGCCACTAAACCTGAATTCTGGCCTAGTGCAGCCTTTGCAGAATGCATACCTTCTTCAAATCTCCTCTCTGTTTGCAGATACTTAGCAAATTATGGTCTTTCATGGGGTAAGGAGGAAGAACAAAGAAAGAACAGATATAGGGGATAAAGAAGCATGGAAGACAGAGACAAAAGAGGAGACCAGGAGAAGGAAGGAGAGAGACAGAGAGACAGAAAGACAGAGAGAGAGAGACAGAAAGACAGAGAGAGAGAGAGAGAGAGAGAGAGAGAGAGAGAGAGAGAGCTCTTCATCACAGCCTGTGGAATTTCAGTTCATTATAGGCTTCTTTGCAGGATTTGGCCCATGCATTTCGCCATGGTAAAATGAGTTAAGTAAGAGATAAGTGAAATATTGCTTAAATTTGATTTATTGATCAGAGAGTACCGGGTTGAGAGAGTACTTAACCAAATGCAGAAGGCTAAAATGTGATTTTCTTGACATGTGGGAGGGACAAGTAAGAGAGGATAAGAAGAGGAGTGAGGATAGCGAGGAGATCTAGATCAATACATTAGTAGGTACGTTCATATTTATTGAAATTGACTGGTTCTGAGAGATATTGGGGAGACCATTAAAATGTAATGGCTTCTGCAGTATTCTATTCAGGTTGACATGAAAATGTTATGGCCATTTTGTAAGTGGGTAGCAACTTATTTATATTACAGCTTTGTATTGACTTTATTTTTTTAATTTTGTTTTAGAAAATATGAACAGGCCACCACTTACCTAGTGAATGTACATTTGAATAATTTCTTGGACCTGGTGTGGATCGTGGGGGTAGTAGGGTGTCTGAGGGGCTGAATCTCTTAGCTTATGAGGAAACTGATGACAACCTAGGGATGTCCTGACTGTCATATTATGAGCTTGTGTTAATATGATAGTTATCAGTTTTTACAGTAAAATCAAGACTGTAATATTCTTAACCAAAATTTCTGGACTCTCAAATGTTATGGGATTTCTTAATTCTGAAAGTATGAACAGGTTACTGAAGAATATGGATTTGGGTTGGACAGTAAGATATCTGACTGCATAGGGTTGTGTTGAGACATAAACCAGTTATGTCACTTCAGTTGGAAAGGAAGACCCAAGATGTCCTTTCCACTTTGTGCCTGCCTGTGGCTTTCGTGAACAGGACTCCCGTCCGGGTTTGTGATTCTGGAGGATGAAGACATAGAAACACAACAGTGGAATTTTACAGCCTAAATTAAGTGAAACAGTTTTCACAAAATCTATAAATCATAAAATCTAAATAATTTTTCTTTCAAAGGTGAAGCTGATTCTGACTGCAAAGAACCAAAAAAAAAAAAAAAAAGTTCAAGAAAAACAAAACAAAACCAAAGTTAATAGTCAGCATGATACAGTTTTGAAAGACCAGAAAATTATGGCGTGAAACAGTAGAAGGCTGTTGCACTAATTCAATTCAATTGAATGAATTCATGAATAAAAAGTTATCTAGACGAAATTGCAAAAGAAAGAGTGAATTTGGGTTTCAGTATAGCCACACTCTCTTTTCTTTTCCTTGTTCTTTCTGATCCACTTCTCATTTTGTCATTTCTCTGCATTTTGCTTTCTCCTAAACTTCCTCTTACAATTTTGTTATTCAGTGATTATTGTGTGCCAGGCTGTGGGAGTAGAGAAGACGGCAGATAAATAGCTAGCTTTCCCTAATCCCTGGTCTATTAACTATGACAGGAAGCATTTTGGGAAGAGCATTTTGCCACAGGAATAGGATGATTTGAATTTGAAAAGGTTGATTTGGAAATCCTGTGGGCTTCCTCACTGAGATGTCCAGCAAAGAACTGCAGAACCTTCTGGTGTCACTGCACTCACCTGGAAGAAAGAGGCTTCATGATGGACAGCAAACTCCTTTTCAAAGCATGGTCAGATGGCCTCCCATTAGCTGCACTAGATAGCTCTCTGATGGGCAATTGTTAGTGACCTTGGATCAAAGAGGATGCAAGGATGCTCTAGTTCTCTCTCTGCAGGTACCTGTGCATGGAAGAGAAGGAGGAAAAGAGGGTAGCAAGGGATTAGATTGATAGAGAGATGGAGGGAGAAAATGGAAGTAGGGTGGGGAAAGTCAAACATTTATGTGGATGGCAGTGTTTTCTCCATATCACTAGTTTTAAACTTCTATACTGAATAACATACAAAATGTGCTCTAATACTTTGGTTTCCTCACTCATCACCTGCGTCCTGTCCAATCTAAATATTTATAGTTTTGACAAAAACCTAAATATTATTTGGTAATATCTATTTTGATTCAAATGATGACCAATAATTAACATGAAGTCACATTTTCTAGTCAGGGTATTGAATCGGGATATTCTCTCACTTAAATTCTGGAGCTAAACCAGGTGTAGTGGCACACACCTGTAATCCCAGCACTTGGAGAGACAGAGGCAAGTGGATTTCTGTGAGTTTGAGGCAAGCCTGCTCCAGAAAACGAGTCCAGGACAGCCAAAGCTATATACAAAGTAACTTTGTCTCAAAAAACAAATTCTGGAACTATTATACAGTTTTGTTATTCGCTTTTTGAGATGAATTTTCTGCTAGCAAACAATCAGCGTGAACCATTGTTTTATGAGACTTTCTGTTCTTTAGCATAACGGTTCATGTTGTAGTTGATTGTTATTGATGTTGTGGTTACACCTATTGATTCTTCAGTTCCTGCTTTTTCCAGTAGTAATTATGCTCAGATACTCACATACAATTTTATAGGCATTGCAAGCTGTGAAATGCTTTACTATTTATAATTTCAAATGTCTATTAAAACAACTTACAAGCAATTCTAAAATTCTACCTTAACCTATACTCTAATATCAAAAAGGAATATATAATCTATCTTTTCATATTTAATTTATACTTGTGTTTTACAACTAATTAGCTTTTATAAATGAAATTGTTATTAGATCTTATAGAGTTTTGCACTGTATTAGATTAAGGATAAATGATATAAATACTCAGGAATGTTATTAGTTACTGTCGTTGAGATTTTTATTAATCAATTCTATAAGTGAGATATTATTTAAAATTTTGACCAAGGATAACATTTGAAATTATTGAATGCCCTCAAATTTGTGATATGAATTATTTTAATCTTTTGCAAATGATACAAAGCCATTTAACATGTATTAATTAGTGTGAATATAAATGGATTCCTATAATAGTAAATACAAAATATGTGCACAGTTAAATTGTTAGAGAAAGTCAGTTTTTCCTCTGTGAGTAGTTATCAGTTGTAGAGACCTTTGGGTTAGGGATGAAGGCTTTGTCCTCCCCTTCTCAGTGCTGAGATCCCATCTGGCTTTGCCTGTGCAAGTCCTATGCATGCTGCCACAGTCTTTTCCTGTCCTGATGCCTGTTTCCTTGGCTTTTCTGATCTTTCCACCTCTCCTTCCAGAGACTGTCTTGAGACCTGAGGTGAGGGATTTGGTGCAGACATCCATTCAGGGCTGCATGCTCTAAGGTCTCTCACTCTCTGAACTTTGTCCAGCTCCGGGTCTCTGTATTTGTTCCCATTTGCTGCAGGAGGAGGCTTCTCTGATAATTGTTAAGCAAGGCATTGATCTATGACTACAGCAGAATGTTGTTAGGAGTCATTTTATTGCTATGTTCCTTTAGCAGAACAGCAGAATTTGGGAGTTTGTGGAGAGGGTTTACAGGAAGGAGGAAACCTTGATCTGCCATGAGTTTTTGTGGACCTCCAAGGGAGTGGAGTTGGCGAGGGATAACAGACACTTGTACTTTGTTTGCTATAGGCCTGCGGGTGACACTGGAGGTTAGCAATGGGCAATGGAAGGAGAGAGCAGATTGCCTGCTTTAACCCTATGTCCTCAGGGTCAGAAGGTGCCCAGGTAGAGCCTGGTTCTCTGGGGATTGGTGGCTGAGATGGCTCCGGGGAGGAAAAGTGGGTCTAGAGGGGTTCTGTGCAACCCCCAGGGAATGGTGGCTGAGGGAGAAGGCAGCCCCCTGAAGGGATCTGCTACAGAGCTGGAGACAAAACTAGTTATGATGATTTTAAAGAAAAGAGTTTCACTCCTCCTCTGTGTGTATGTACTAATCATTTTTCATTTTTTATGGTAGATAAACATAAAAGATCAGCCCTGATTCACTTTCTACAGGAAAACACTAACAAAGCAACAAAGCATAGAAAGACATCAATTCATAATTAAAAGCAAATATGTTCACGTAATTTTAGTTAATAGTAAACTTCTCAAACAATTATTTAAACTCATGCCAATTATATGCTGAGTAGAAAATCCGAAATAAGCCTTAATAAAGGAACAACATTGCATAAATAAAGGAGAATTAGTGTCTTCAGGGTGGGTAGGAGACTCTTGTACTGGATTTAATATGCTGAAGAAGTCTTTTGCATTCTTAGTTTATTCTGTTCTTTTTTCTTCTTTTTAAAATGTATTCTTCCCTTATACATCATATCCTGATCGTAGTTTCCCCTCCCTGCTCGCTCTTCCCACTCCCCTTCTCCCTCCCTCTCTTGCTCCCTCCCTCCTTCCCTCCCCCCTCCCTCCTCTGCCCTCCAGATCCACTCCTCTTTTTTCTACATTCAGAAAAGGCCAAGGCTACCAGGAATGTCAAATAGCCTAAGGGGTTGCAATAAGTCTAGTCATATCCTTCCATATTAAGACTGGACAAGGCAACCTACTAGGAAGGGATGCAAAGGGTATAAGAAGCGGGCAAAAGAGTCCTAGGCAATCTACATTCCCACTGTGAAGGTGTCCCACAGGAATACCAAGATATATAACTGTAATCTGTATGCAGAGGACCGAGTCAAACCCATACACGCCCCCTGGTTGTCACGTGGGTCTCTGTGAGCCCCAGTGTGCCCTGGTTAGTTCATTCTCTGCGCTGTGTTCTTGTTGCATCTTTGATCCCTCTGGATCCCACCATCCCTCATTTCTCTCCTCTTCAGGATTCCTGAGCTCCACCTAATGTTCGGCCATGGGTCTCTGCATCTTCTCCCATTATTGCTGGATGAAGTCTCTCTGATGATGGTTATGCTAGGTTCCAGTTTAAAAGTATAGTGGAATAATATCACTAGGGATTGTTTCACTGGCTTCCCCCCCCCACCCCCCCCGTTGTGTTTGGTTCTATCCTAGGTCTCTGGGCTCTCCATCTTCTGGTTCCAGGCCCTCAAGGCAATGTCAGGCATGGGCTTCCTCTAGCAACACGGGTCTCAAGTTGGACCAGTCATTGGTTGGCCTCTCCCACGATTTCTCTGCCACCTTTACCCCAGCACCTCTTGTAGGCGGGAAAAAATGCAGGTCAAAGTTTTATGGCTTGTTAATATCGCTATCCCTCCACTGGAAGCCTTGCCTGGTTACAGGAGATGTTCAGGCTCGGTGTCCCCCATTACTAAGGGACACCCTTACAGGCTTCAGGGAGTTTCTATTGCACTAGGTTTCTATTTTGCCCTAAAAAGTGCCCCCCAAATCTAGTATCTCTCCAAGTGTTCTCTCCATCTACCTGCCCCTCACTCATAGACACACCTAATCCCTCCTTTCCCTATCACTCCCCTCCTGCACTACATCCACAAAATCTATTTCCCCTTATGAGGAAGATCCATGAGTCCTCACTTCAGCCAACCTTGTTTTTTATCCTCTATGGGTCTGTGGATTATAGCATGATTATCATTTACTTATCAGCTAATATCCACTTATAAATTAGTACATACTATGTTTGTCATTTTGGGTCTAGGTTAGCTCACTCAGGATGAGTCCCACCCATTTTTTTCAATAGCTGACTAATACTCCACAGTAAACGTACCACAGTTTCTTCATCCATTCTTTCATTGAGGGGCATCTAGATTGTTTCTAATTTCTGGCTATTACAAATAAAGATGCTATAAACACAGTTGAGCAAGTGTCCTTGTGGTAGATTGGAGTGTCTTTTGTGTATCTGCCCAGGAGTGGTATAACTGGGTCTTGAGGTAGGTCGATTCCCAGTTTTTAGAAAAACCACCATATTGATTCCCAAAGTGACTGTACAAATGTGCACTCCTACTAGCAATGGAGAAGCTTTCCCTTTTCTCCCTGTCCTTGCCAGTATGAGCTGTCACTTATGTTTTCTATATTAGCCTTTCTGACAGGTGTAAGATGAATTTCAGAGTCATTTTAATTTGAATTTACTTGATAGCTAAGGATGTTGAACATTTCTTTAAGTGCTTCTCAGCTAGTAGAAATTCCTTTGCTGAAAATGTTCTGTTTAGACCTGTACTTCATTTTTAATTGAATTATTTGGTTTGCTGATGCCCAGTTTCTTTAGTTCTTTACATATTTTGGATATTGGCCCTTTATCAGATGTGGAGTTGGTGAAAAACTTTTCCCATTTTGTAGGATGCTATTTTGTCTGATTGTCTGCATCCTTACCTTACAAAGCTTTTCAGTTTCATGAGCTATTGTTTTTCTTTTTGGGAAGTTGCCTCCTGTGTCAATGAATTTAAGGCTATTGGGAAACAATACCTTTCACAATAGTCACAAATAATATAAAATATCTTGGGTAACTCTAACAAGGCAAGGAAAAGACCTTTATGACTATAACTTTAAATCTTTGAGGAAAGAAATTGAAGATGGAAGATTGCCCATGATCATGGATCTGTAGGATTAGCATAGTAAAAATGGCCATCTTACAAACAGCAAGCTACAGATTCAAGCAGTCCCAGTCAAAATTCCAACACAGCTTGCTGTAGACCTTGAAAAAATAATATTCAGCTTCATATGGATAAACAAGAAATCCAGGATAGCTAAAAATATCCCGTACAATAAAAAATACCTCCAGAGGTATCACCATCACTGATATTTAAGCTGTGCTCCAGGGATTTAGTAATAAGATTCACATGCTGTCGGCATAAAAACAGATAGACTGATCAACAGAATCAAATCAAAGACGCAGATATAAATCTACACAAGGAGAGACCCCTCATTTCTTATAAAGAACCCAGAAATATACAATGGAAGAAGAAAGTGTCTTCAGCAAATGGTGCTGGTGTAACTGGATGTCCACATGTAGAAGAATACAAATAGACCCATATGTATAACCCTGCACAAAACTGCAGTCCAAATAGATCAAAGGCCTCAACGTAAAACCAAATATACTGGACCTGGTAAAAGTTAAAATGCAAATTTAGTATTTGTCCTTAGTGACCTTTGTTTTTGTCCGTTCTATATATTTACTGCATAGGGAGATCTTCATCTTTTAAGGTTCTGAAACTGCCAACACTAGTGATTGGCCACTGTCTTAGTAATTCCTTGTAACTATCTGAAACTTTATAGTAATCGTAATGCATTTATATTTGAGTCTTTTCTTTTGATGCAGAACCTAATTAAAGAATCAATCTAGTTGTTTTCAAAATGCTATAAGTCAGTAGTTCTCAACCTTCCTAAAGCCAAAACCCTTTAATATAGTTCCTCATGTTGTGGTGACCCCCAACCATAAAATTATTTTGTTGCTATTCATAACTGTAATTTTGCTACTATTATGAATTTTAATGTAGATATATGATATATGACCCCCATGACAGGGTCCTGCAATCTCCCAAATGGGGTCATGAGCCACAGGATGAGAACCAGTGCTATAAGTGAATGATCTAATGGGGATTGCTGGTCTGGACAATCAAATTTGGCTGGGGAAATAAATCATAATGTTATTTTGGAATGTCTCCACCAGTTGTATAAAAACTGGACAAACTCCTAAAGGTTTGTGAATTGTGTGTGCATGTGTTTATTTATTTCTATTATAAAGTTCTTCAGAAGGTATTTCAGAAAATTACAGAAAGAGGGTAAGAGGAAAAGGGAAGAGAAGAAGATGGGCAGAGGTAGAGAGGGGGTTTAAGATCTATTGTTTGGTTGTAGTGTTAACAAATAGATGACTCTGGCAACTGGTAACAAATCCATCTACAAACCACATGGTTTAAAATTCTCAACTTCAAGTAAAATTGCAGAGTAACCTAATGGAGTTGTCAGCCAACCTATGATTAAAGTAATTTTTGATGAAGGATCACTGACTCTTGCCATAGAACTGAAAAGGAGGTCAAGGGCTTAGGTGATGTTGCTTTAATGACAGCACTTTGTTCTGTGTCTATTTATTTATGTGAACAATGAATTGCCATAGTAATAGCAACAAAAACCAGACAGGACTGCTGCTGTGCTGAACCTCCTTATCATACATAATAAGTAATAATAGTCAAACACAATATTTGAAATAGATGTAGGGAAAGCCAACTCTATTAATATCATTAAAATATTGACTTCCCACAATCGGTAATAATTAAATAACAATTATTATTTTAAATGTTCACTTAATTTGTCTCTTCTACAAATTGTAATTGATACTCAAGTCAGAAGAAAAGTTTTTTAACACCCAGAGTTTTGTAGTCACAGGGAGGTTGAAAATATCACAGTATGGTGGCACTCAGAGGAAGGATAGCAGGCTACCAAGAAGAGACTTGATACCCTATGAGCATACACAGGGAGAGGAAGTCCCCCTCAGTCACAGTCATAGGGGAAGAGAGTAATGGGAAAATGAGAGGGAGAGAGGAATGGGAGGATACAAGGGAGGGGGATAACCATTGAGATGTAACATGTATAAATTAATAAAATAAAATTTTAAAAAAAGAAAATATCACAGTAATTCATCTTTACTGCAGAGATATCAAATCAGTGAAAATATTTAAATATTAAATTTGCTTTACTAAGATAATTCAAGGGAGGGGAAAATATGACCTTAAAAGAATCTAGTAAGACTGATGTAAAGCATTTGCATCTCACATCTTGTTCATATAATCATCTATAATATTTAGATTAAAATTATACAAGTTTATTCTAAATTATTAAGATTTTTTTTTTAGTATCTACAATTTATACCTCTCTTAGCTAGAATTTCTATTGCTATGAAGAGACACCAGGACCACAGCAACTCTTTCTTACAAAGGAGAACATGTAACTGGGCTCTTGTACAGTTCATAGGCTTAGTTCATTATGCATGGCAGCATACAGACAGACATGGTGCTGGAGGAGGGGCTGAGAGTTCTTCTTCTAGGTCACCAGGGAACAGGAAGTGACTAAAACGCACTTCCACCAAAAAGGCCACGCATTCTCCATCAGGACCACACCTCTTAGTTCTGCCACTCCCTACCAAGTTTTCGAATATATGAGTCCATGGAGGCTATTCCTATTCAAACCATGACAATAGCCATTGCAATTTAAACTCATCATGAAAAAAAATATTAAATACCAGCCTCAAAGTGTTTTGTGGTTTTGCTTTTTTGTTTTGTTTTTCGTTTTCGAGACAGGGTTTCACTGTGTAGTCTTGCCTGTTCTGGACTTGCTTTGTAGACCAGGCTGGCCTTGAATTCACAGGGATCTACCTGCCTCTGCCTCCCTGAGTGCTGGGATTAAAGGCGTGCGCCACCACTGCCCAGTCTTAAAATGTTTTTAATTTAATACATTAGGAGGTGACATCATATATTGAAGATAAGCTTTTATGGAGATCTATGGGAATGCTGGCTTTCTCAGTGTTATTGGAGTTTTGCTAAAGGAACTAAGGCCCTGACTTTGACAATGGCAGTAGCTCTCTTTTCTCTGAACTTCTGTAAGATTCAGTACCTATCCCAAGCATTCCATGCCCAGTGTTGCTGATTCAAAAGCTGAGTCAGAATCACTTCTGAGTTCACACATTCCCCTAAAATATAGGTCTTACTCCCAACCATAACAGGGAATGGTAAGGCAAATACCACACTGAGGCATTACATGACTTTTTTCTTTCTTCTGTTTTTCTTTCCTGTGCATATACAAGCTATGTTTCCATTCAGTAGTTCATATTTAATGTGCTGTACCAGCATGGCTAAACCAGTATACATTCTTTAATTTTAAAATTGGTATTAATAAAAAACGCCTATTATCATCCAAACCTTTGTAAGTCTTAAACTTCTTCTAGTGAGCATATTTTCTTTGTGTTGGCTGCTCAGTGAACTGAGGAAGAATAAGCGGCTGTAGAAATGTCTGATAAAATTGGTGGCAAGGAAGTTTGAAGAATTTATTGACTGTTCTTTTAACCAAAAATGGGTATAGATCATATAGTGCTGTTTAAGAGTCCTTTACCTTAAAGAGTTGCTTTAAAATTAAAGCTAGTCTTGTCTGGATAGATGGTATCATTGTCAACTGTTTTTATAATGCTTTCACAGTCATGGATTCAGTGTCTTCAGTTTATTTGCCATGAGTGGTCTCCAGCTTTAGAGATACTCTTCCACTTCTAAGAAGTATTCTGATATATGTGGCAATTTCATTTTTAGGCTCTGTCTCTACTCTTGGTTCTCTGATATTTTTATCCAGTATGCAGTTACATTCCCCACTAGGTTCTTGAATCCATCTGGGTAATCCATTAATTCAAAGCAACAATTTTCGGAACTCTTGTCAAGGTTAGCATAGACACCGTCTCCCGTGAATATCAGTTGTTCTTAAAAGTATCCAGAATGGTGTATCCCTTCCAGATTTTCAATCCATTTTGCCGAGCTGGTTGAGAGAAATCATTACCTGATGCAACTATAGCCTTATGAAATGTGTTTTTTCAATAAGAGATATGAGATGATTCCTTGTTTCATGGACTGCAAAATGGATATTAATTTGTAGGCATGAAAATAGCATCCATATCATTGTGACATCTTCATTATATAAGAAAGTACATTGTCAATGAACCATAGTGTGGTGGTTTTAAAAAGAATGTCACCTATAAGCTCATTTATTTGGGTGCTTAGTCTTCAGGAAGCGGCACTACTTGAGAAGGATAAGGAGGTAGAGCCTTGTCAGAGGAAGTGTGTCACTGGGGGTAGGCTTCCAGATATCAAAAGCCCATGCAAGGCCTAATCTCTGACTTCTCCAGCACTATCTCTGCTTGGGTGCCACCATGCTCCCTGCCATAATGATAATGGACTAAACCTCTAAAATTATAATCAAGCCCCAATTATGTGGTTTCTATTGTAAGTGTTGCCTCGACCATGGTGTGTCTTTACAGCAACAGGATAGTAACAAAGACACAGTGTTTTGAACAGTTTTTCTTCTGAGTAATACGTCTCAATAGTGGACAGTCATTATTCAGTAAATCACATTATAAACAGGTGTGCTGTCACTCACTTTTTGTCTCTTCCATTGATAGAGCACGCGAAAAATTGATTCATCATAAGTATGAAGGACCCTACCACTTTTCCGAATGCTAAGTACCATTTGCTATATAGTGGCCTTAGTGATATTATCTTTATCTTGATTCTTTATCAGGTAAAGAAGTCTGTGCCTTCAAAGTTTTGAAGCCATAATTTGACTTCTCCTCTCTAGACATGAAAGCCCCATAGGCTTCTTTGTATGAGCTCAGATAGGTCTGATCCGTCTTTGCTAAACATGTGTTGCTTAGTGTGGTACTTTCAGCATGTCATACAAAGATCTTCTGGAGAAGGTCTGGGACTCACATCAGCCGTGGCTAATGGGCCTTCTGCTCCTTTACCGTGGAAGTGTTCTTTACTGATGTTTGTGTAAGATGATAAAATATCATTTACTAGTTTCAGACTTCTGGAGCTTTCTCACTTCTCTGGCTTCCTCTATGACATCATTCTGGGTAAGGGTTTGGTATAGAACATGAATGCTGTTCTGTCTAGATGACTGAAACTTTCTTCCTACCAGCAACAAGGCTTTTTGCTTTCTTGTCATTAATTTATTCTGTGGAATCATATGTTTAATTTCCTTGAAGGATGTTTCTTTCCATTTAGCATTTGGAAAAACTTGCTCAATATGTCTATTTATTGGTCTGTCTTGGCTCTTGATTTCCCATACTTGTGTAACTGAATGATTTCCAGATTTTGAATTAAATTAATGCATGTGCAAGTTTTCCTCCCAGTTGAACAATAAGACGCCAAAAGAGGGTCATTAACTGTCCTCACGTCAGCACTGTTGCATCTGGAAGAAAAGAAAATTTGAAAGGATAGGTAAAGAAGGAAGGATGTGACCTGTCAGTGAAGGAGTCGGAGCACATCCAACATTTTTCAGCCATGTTGCTCATATCTGGTTTTATATGCTAGCGAATATATACTATATTTATATTCTGGGATCTCCACACTGATCTTTTGTTAATATCTTCTAATGTTACTGGTTTCCACTGTCTGTACTCATATGAGGTTATGGGAACTTTTGAACTTAATGCATTTGCATTATGATACGGCTACAAGATTATAGGGGAAGGGCGTGGAATGTTGTGTTTTGAATGAGAATGCCCTCCTTATAGATTCATATGTTTGCATGTTTAGCCCCCAGTTCATCAGCTCTCAGGAATGGATTAAGAGGTGTGGCCTGTTGTAGTAGATATGGCTTTGCTTGTGGGAGTGTGTCACAGGGAGTGGGCATTGACTTTCAAAAGCTTGGAGCCTTCTTTGAGGAGGTCTCCTACTAGATGTGGGCTTTGAGGTTTCAAAAGCCCAGGTAAGACCTTGTGGTTCTCTCTCTCTCTCTCTCTCTCTCTCTCTCTCTCTCTCTCTCTCTCCTCCTCCTCCTCCTCCTCCTCTCTCCTTCTCTCCCTCTCTCTCCCTCTCCCTCTCCCTCCCTCCCTCCCTCCCTCCTACTCTCCTTCACTCTTTCCCTCTATCTCTCCTTCCCTTTCTCCCTCCCACCCTCCCACTCTTCCTCCCCCCTTCCACTCATCCTCCCTCCTCCTTTCTTCCCCCCTCCCTCGCCTCTCCCCTCTACTACCTGCAAATCCAGATGTAGCTCTCAGCTACTCTGTGACACCATGCTCCCCACCTTGATGTTAAGAGACAACTAAGCTTTTGAAACTGTAAGTAAGATCCTACTTTTTGTTTTTTGAGACAGGGTTTCTCTGTGTAGCCTTGGTGTCCTGGACACACTTTGTAGGCCAGGCTTAAATGCTTTCTTTTATAAAATTTGCCTTGGTCATGGTGTCTCTTCACAACAACAGGAAAGTGACTAAAACACATAGTGTGTCTTAAGAGACTAGAATGAAAGTTACCAAATACTACACAAAGGTTGGTTGTAAGTGCAAAGCTTAGAACAGAAGTTGTCAGACACTAAGCAAAGGTTGGTTGTGAGTGCAAAGCTTAGGCAATGGTTAGAAGTACAACCAGAGAAGAAAATAATGAGCATATGAGGATTCTCCAGAAACAGGAAGACACTCTACCATGTTACCCTTGGTGTTGAAATAAAATGATGCCTCGAAGGCCTAGTGCAACCTTTTCATCTCAAAATATTTCCAAGGTCACAAGAGAACTTTGAAGATGAAAAAAGTTTTATGTAGCTTTGGCTGATTTTCTTTCTTATTAAGTTGAGGTAATACTTCTGGGAAATAACTCGGTTAACAAAATATATATTGTGCAAATATGAGGACCTAAGATCCGTCTTAGGACATCCCCCCCATTGCTAGGCCAGGAATAGTATGTTGCATTTATAATCCCAGAATTTCTAAGGTTCAGGCTAGTAGGTTCCTAGGGGTTAATAGCAAGCTATCTTAGACTAGTTCGTAAACCTCAGGTCCCAGTAAGAGTCCCTGTCTCAGAAAACAAGGGAATGGCATTTTGTTTGAGGAACAATATTCTAGGTTGACCAATGATCTTCATGTGCATGTGCCCACAGATAAAAATATGCATGCAAATATGTTAACACACAACCATACAGAAAAAGCTACACATACACACATACACAACATACACACACACACACGTAGAATGTCTGCTAAAGTGTTTTGATATTACCTTTGCCTTTTTCGTGACCTATTTCTAGCAAGAAATCAGTAGAACTCAAGAATAGATGTTCTGTGGTATGGAGAGCTTTGGAGAGGGGACTAAGGAAGAGGCTGAGCTCTTCTGTGATCCCACTATCACATCTTATGTTTTTCTTTCTTGCCAAGAGATAATAATGATTACAACAGAGGAAGAAAAACTATACATTCTCTAGGAAAAAAAATAGTTGCTGGACATGGTGGCACACACTTTTCATCCCAGCACTTGAGAGGCAGAGGCAGGTGGATTGCTGTGAGTTCAAGGCCAGCCTGGTCTACAAAGTGAGTCCAGGACAGCCAGAGCTACACAGAGAAACCCTGTCTTGAAAAAAAAAAAAAAAAAAAAAAAAAAAAAAAAAAGAAAGAAAGAAAGAAAGAAAAGAAATAACCAAGCAGATCCGTTTGTTCATTAATTCATTGCCCTCTGCTCTTGACTGTGGATTTATAATTGGAGAAAGCAGGAAGGAACAGATAAAGGTGCAGGCAGTGTTGAGTAGCTAGAAGTTGATTCTCCTATCCAATTAAGAATGAAAAAAAATATAGAGGAGATAATGAAAATATGCTAATTTGGAAGAGAGGAGATGTCGAATGATTCGTTGATGAGAAGAGAAATAAATGAACACAAAGGCACATGGTAACAACATTCAAATCAGAGCAAATTAAGTTTCAGCCTTTGTTGAATGTAATGCCTTATTTTTGAGACAGAGTTTCTCTATGTAGTCCTCCCTGGCCTGGAACTCACTCTCTACTTAGACCCAAGCTGCCCTAGAATTTACAGAGATCCTCCTGCCGTTGCCTTTGGAGTGCTGGCAATTAAAGGTGTGCACCAACCACACCTCGTGAATGCCATGGCGTTTTAGAGTTAAAATAGGTATGTGCAAAATAATAAATATGAAGTTTAAAGTTTAAACTGTTTTACAACTGCTAGCAGCTGGCAAAACTGGACGGGACAAACCAAAGCTTGACTTGCACAATTGGAAAAATCCAAATGGTTAAAGAAGAAGAAGAATATTCCTCCAGATATTCACTGTTCCTTCTTGCTGTGTTGTTCCCATGGGAGCTAATAAAGACTTCTCTTTGTATCTCTATAATAAATTATTTATCTAAACAATTAAGAGCCCATAATCTTAGTGATGCTAATGAAGGATAATGCCCATGTCTACCAGGTATCCAACTTTAAGAACCTCAACAAATGGTATGGGCTCTATAAACATTTCTTTCCCTATCTGGTAAGGCAAGGATAGTAATACACCAGTCGTACAGGCATAGTGGTAATAAAGTTGGGTAAAGCATATCACACGCACAGCATACAAAATGCCATATGATCACTGTACCATTTTCAATTGATTTTTTTAGGAGACTTCTGGAAGCATAAAGGTTTTGCCTCTTTCTATTTATACCATTTATTTCTAGCAAAATTACACTGTGCTCATTAATCTGATTAATTCATGATTATTTATATGTGGCAATATAATAATAGACGATGTGTGGAAAACTGATTTGATACATATAAACAAATCAAAATGGGAAGCTGTTGTGCCAAAAAGGACACTCTTGTCTGTGAGAAACAGGATCGTTTTATGTTGCCCACGCTTGTCTCAAACTTAGGCTCAAACCGTCCTCCTGCCTCTGCTTCCCGAACAGCTGGGATGACAGGTGTAGCTTAGGGCACCTCTGTTCCAGTTCTGAGGATATCCGTGAGCATACACGAGTGTTATTAACATCCCTTTTGTTTATTCCCTCTCCTTGAAACAAAGCTTTTAAAGGCCGACTTTTGCCGTGGACAATAACAACACCACGGATGAAGTGGGAGGCCGGCAGTTAGTTATTTTGACAATCAGTGCTTTTAGAATGATCTACATCCAGGGTATGTTCTCTACCGTGTTATAGGGCTTATAAATTTTATTTATGACTAATAAACTTTTATATTCCAGTATTTTTCAGAGGGCATCCTTTATGCCATGTTCTGTCCTTTCTTATATTGAAAGCCGTCCATTTTGGGTGAAGAACAAGATTGCAAGTGGTTTTTATGGTATTTCAGTAACACAAAAGAATTTCATTATTTTTCCAATATTATGTTGCTTCAGTTGAAACATATTATGGTTGGATAGTAAGCTAATTGTAATAATATAAATCGGGTGCCCTTTCATGACACTAAAGTGGATTATCAAACTTTTTCTTGACCAAGGAGGGATTTCAGAAAAAAGTGTCAGAGTGCTGAGAGTCATTCCTGCTACTTCCAAACAGACCACTGACCTCTGGGAAGACTCCTACTGTGACCTGGGTAGCTGATGCTGAGTTTGGCTCTTCTCCCAGAAAGGCATCCTGAAATGGATCTCAGTTTGGAAGGAGACAGAGAAAACTATGTTTTTGTTTTGTTTTGGTTTTGTTGCCTCAAATTTTGATATAGCATCTACTAGCCTCCTCATGTACCTCTGGGGACCCTGAGCAGTGCATAGAAAGGCTGTGTGTATTTGTTTGTTTAAAAAATCAATTTGCTTCTAAACATCTTCAAATATTTACTACCTTGTGTGGAAGGAAAGATTTTGTTTTCTCTCCCTTCCTTCTGCCTCTGGGAAGAAACATTTCTGTTTCTTTGCCAGCTCAAGGGGGATCTAGACATAAATTGCCACTTTACTCTAGGTCCTATACAGCTATTCTATAAACAAATAGAAAAGCTTGAGGCTTCGTCTGTGTGTGTGTGTGTGTGTGTATGTGTGTGTGTGTGTGTGTGTGTGTGTGTGTGTGTGTGTGTGTGTGTTTCCAGGAACCAGAAGCCACTACACTCACAGCAGTAAGAAAAACATGCTTACCAATGCTGTCCCTCACAGTTCTACTGGCCTGCAACAGGTCTCACCCAAACAATTTTTGTTCAGTCCCTATTGCTAAATTAAAAAACAGTAGTGACCACTTTATTCTTTCAGTGGGAAGCATTGAATCTCTATGTACTGTTAAATACGGCTTCCCTCCATATATATATATATATATATGATCAGACCTTGTATGTGCCCACCTGCCTTTCATTGTCTCTGTGAAATATTCTTGTAGAAATAAATTAGTTGCCACAAATTGTATTAGTCCTCTTTAGGATCATAACAAGTTTCCAAGAAATTTAACATTTAGTGTTCAATTTGCCTTATGGTATATTTGCATGCAAAGCAAATGTCAATCTTAGTTTTTCATGTAAAAAAACTAACACAGCAAAGGTCCAGCTTAGCAGAGGAAGCTCAAAATTTGATTTTCACTTGTCCAGAAGAAAGGCACAAGGTTGAAGAAGGCATTTTTGTCAGTCTAGTGATGTTTGCTGGATACTTCCCATGTACCAAGCTCTGTATGCAAAGATGGATCCAAAGAAAAAGAAAGCCTGGAAGTCTGTTTTGACTCTCCTGTGTGCTCTGGGGAAATGAAGGAGAGAATTTTGATGAACACAGTCAGCCTGCAGCAGCCTGCAGCAACCTGCAGCCTGCTTGGTCATTCACAAGACAAAGTAACAAGATCTCCCCCCCCCGCCCCCCCCCAAAAAAATGATGCCTGGAACTGAACAGGAAGTAGCAGACAACCCTGCATCAGAGAACGATGGAAATCTTCTTGGCTGAACTATGTAAGCTAAGCTTTTATGAGAAGTAAAAGTAGAGGTAATAATTCTTGCCTACCTAAGGGATTCTGGAGAGGTCAACAAAATAACTTAGGTAAGGCACCAAGCCTGGTGACATGGATTTGCTAAAGAAACAATTCCCTTTCGTTCCTTAGACTAGCTCCATAACAGAAAGTGTTTTAAAGAAAATGCAATTTAAATGTGATGAAAGTGCAGGCATACCTAGATGAAATAGGCCTTTGTAGATTTCACTTCTATCAAAGTCCCCAACAGCTATTCTTGCCATAAAGGCATAGAATGAAGCATATTTTTTCACTGCTCAGATTGTAAAAAGATCATATTTGTAATTTCTTCTGAGATTTTTCTTGGCTCAATGCTTTAGTGGTTGCTTGACACTCCATAGATTCATTATATAAGAGAAAATCCTCCAATACAATTGGCTGTATGCACACTTTCATGCTGTCACTCCCTAATGCTATTATTTTAACAAAACATTAATAAAATATATTGTGGGTGTCAAGTACCAAACATACTCACGTGGACTTGTTTTAATTTTCCAACAAATTACTTGGCAATCTTGATAGACTGGAGGGTTTTGTATTTCATTATAAAAGTCATGTGCCAGAGAAAAATTTAAGTATAGGCGCTACATTCTTCTATACTGGGAAAATTTGAAGCAAAAGGAGGCCTCAAAAAGAAAACAATGTCAGTGACGGGTGTAATTAATTAAGTATTGGGTTGTTTCCATTTAATTTGTACATCTTCCAATTCTATGTTGACCTAGTTTCTTGTATTGATTTTTACTGAAAGGGAAACCTCAGATCTATTAATTAAGGTAATTAGTAAACAAAGAGGAAAAGTTTATTTTTAGGTTTTATTATGTATGGAGGCTTTGCCTACCTATACATCTGTATACAAGTTATATGTTTGGACCCTCAGAGTCCAAAAAAAATTCTTGGATAGCTTGGAACTGAGCTTACGAATGGTTTTGATTCTCTATGTGGGTGTTTGGTACTCCAGAGGAGCACCCAGTGCTCTTACTGTTGAGCCGTTTCTCCAGGCCCCAAAGGTGTTTTAATATCTAAAGTCCAACAGAATTTGTTCATGATTGTTGGCTGTAGCCCACTATGCCCATATCATACTAAAACTATAAATGCTGTGGCATTTATAAATAAGCAGATTACTTTCCTATCAAGAAAATGATTTCTTTGATAGTTGAAAATTATATTTTATTATGTTTTTAAACATATATTTAAATTATTACACATGAGTAAAATAAGCTTAAAAATTCATGTCAGTATTAGAACTGCAGAAGTATCATTAATGAAGTAGATTTAGTGTTCAGGGTTTTCATTTTCTATTAGAATTTCAAATGCTTGAAAAATATTATTTTTACCATATATCATTGCCAGATGCCTTAGACTCATTTATATTTGGGGTACAGAAGATGCTTTTCTTTTGCTACCCTAGGTTATAGGTTGTTTTTCTTTAAATCTGAATCCTCTGATAATTACTTGAAATTGGCATGTGAGATCTATTTTTTAATATGTATGCCAAGTATTCGAGGCTCTTTGTCCTCCACTTAAAGACGTTTTTTGAGTAAGCATATGAAGCGATGGGTTTCATTTTGGCCTTTCCATTCACATGACACCGCCCTCTTTTCCCGGTTCCCACTCCCGCTCCTCTCCTCCATTCCTACTGTTCCTTTCCTGCTGATCCGTTCTTTCCCCCAAATAATCCTCTCTTCTGCTTTCAAGTCATATGAACTCCCTTTATCTCTCTCTTCTCCCCCCAACTCCCCCTTTAAGATAACATTTCCTCTTCTAATGGCCCTTTTATACTTTCATGACTTTCAGCCTAGCGCGCGTGCACGCACACAAACACACACACACACACACACACACACACACACACACACACACACACACACACCCCACACCATACCACCCTACCTCCCCCACACACTCTAGATTCCATATGTGATGGAAAACGTGATGTTTTTCTGCAGGTGGCTTACTTTGTTTGCCCTAGGCTGCAAATTCCTTGACTACATATTTTTTTATTTCATGGCTAAAGCAATTTCTTTGTGCACATGTACTCATTTTATTTATTCATTTATCTATTAATGGACATATAATGTGATTCCACTCATTGAACTAATACATATGATGTAATAATGAATATGAATATGCAAGCATGTGTGTTGTATGTTGAATTAAAGCTTGCAGGTATGTAACTGGGAGTGATGTAGCTGGCTCAGACGGAAGTTCTATGTTGATATAATGGCTTCTATAGAGGCTGCATCAGTTTAAATTCCTGGTAACACTGTATAAGCTTCCCCTTCTCCTACATCCTTACCAGTCTTTGGTGTCTTTCATTTTCCGGACAATAGTTTAGATTAGGGTGAGATGAGACCTCAAAGCAGTTTTAATTTGGATTTCCATGATGTCTGAGGGTGTTGAATACTTTTTCAGATATCAGTATCTTACCTGAAAGCCCCCTGTGTATTCGTCAAAAAGATAAACATTTCTCTAAGAGATCATTTTCATTCTTTAATATGTGGCCACTTAGTTTGACAGATCATTTTACCCTACTAAGGTGGTAAAATACTATTTAACATTTTAAAGTAAAACCCACATTTCATTTCTAAAAAAAATTATGATGCTGTCACATGAACGAATTATTTAGAGCAAGGACTTGTCTTCCATTCCAAATCACAGTTTTATTATTGAAAGAATAATAATTTGCAATTTTGTATAATTGATTTGATATTTGATATGTAGCAATTTTTACGATAAAATGATTTTTGTGAACTCTGTCAAAAAGATGCAGAAGCATAACAGGTTTGATGCCATTGTAATTCTCAAGCAGCCACCAGGTGAGGAGGAGTGCCAAATGTCCTGGCCTGTGACTGATTCACAATGGTCCTAGGAAGCAATACTGAGTCATTGGCAAAGATGTGAATAAAACCTTCTGGTTATTTTTAAGATTTTTTTTATCTCTGCGTTCTTGGAAGTGTAACTAGATGGAGTATATTATTTTGTTACTTTTGAAAAAAATGTTTGCTCCCCTTTCTTTCTTCCTGCTTTCCTTTCTTTCACTTTCTTCCCTCCCTTCCTCCCTCCCTTTTTCCTTTCCTCCCTCCCTCCCTCTCTCCTCCATTCCCTTCTTCTTTCCTTTCATAAACCATATATTATGATCATCATAATTATGGGCTTCTTACATAGCTCATATTTGTTTGGCTTTGGTGTTTACAATAACCAAAAAAGGCTAAAGAGATAGCTCAGTGGTTAGAAGCACTGTCTGCTCTTAAGAGGACCGGGGATCAATTCCTAGCCCCCACATGGCAACTCTCAACTGCTATAATTCCAGTTCCAAGGGATCTGATACCCCCACACCAAAGCACATAAAATAAAATAAAGTAAATTGTTTTAAAAGTACTTTAATGATTTTTATTTTATATATGAGTGCTTTGCCCAGGTGTATGGATGTATATTCAGGAGGATGGAAGAAGGCATCAGATCCCCTAGAACTGCAATTAGAGAAGGCTGTAGATGGATGCTGGAAACTGAGCTCGGGCTCTCTTCCAGAGCAGCCTGTGCTCCTAACCACTGAACCACCCACTTTGGCCCCAAAGCAAATTCTTATAATGCAGATCAGAGAGCTCACTGCTATTCACTGTGATTTTCAGTACTGAATTTTTCAGTTTTATATTACCCCATTAATTAAAAGAAACCATAAAGAAAAAGAAGAAGTATATATTTGTATGTAATTAATTCCAAATGATATAGTGAGGGCTTGTATGCACTATATTCATGATTAATATGTACACCCAGGAAATTTTGAACAACAAAAATACAGCCTCCTGTGTTGGAAAGGCTTAGTTCAACTAACTCTCAGTCTCTGTCTCTGTCTCTGTCTGTCTGTCTGTCTGTCTGTCTGTCTGTCTCTCTCTCTCTCTCTCTCTCTCTCTCTCTCTCTCTCTCTTTCTCTTTCTGTCTCTCTCTCTCTCTGTGTATGTGTGTGTGTGTGTGTGTGTGTGTGTGTGTGTGTGTATGTGAGACTCTCTTGCTCTCTCCCCCTCTCCCTTTCTCTCTTTCAACACATCTGAAGAAATGCTTTAAAATACAAAAATATGAATTATAGGACCTTTATGAACTTCAAAATTGTGGACAAGAAGGGCTCTGCAATCATTATATATATATATATTTTTTTTTTTCATATGATAAGTATTCAACAAAGTAAGTATACACTCTAAATAAAATTCCAATGTGAGAGCCATGTGGGAAGTTGTGGTAATTATGAGTCATGGAACTGTCATATCCAGGGCCAGTTCTTACTGAATCTTGGTACATATCAGATGTTTCAAGTATTTTGGAAAGACAGGAATCACTACTTGATGAGCCTAGAAGTATCATATGTAAAGCATATGCAATATTTGTGCTAGAAGGCAGTTCACAGTCAGAGTTTATAAATATATATACACAGGAAAATTTGAACAACAAGCATAGTCTCTTCTATGTTGTAAAGGCTTAGTTTATGTCTATTAATTTTTTTTATACAACAGACTATATAACTATCATACTTTTGAGCTAGTAATGTTTCTTGTTTGTTAAGGTTAACAGGTTCTTTCTGAACTCCATGGCAGTACCAGATATTTAATTGGGGCTCATCTAGGGGATGTACTATAATGAAGAACAAACAAGTGGTCTCCAATAGTTTCTTCTCACTTCATGTTTTCTTCACACTTTTCGGTCACGATTGTTTGTGTGTGTGTGTGTGTGTGTGTGTGTGTGTGTGTGTGTGTGTGTGTGTGTGAACTTCTGAAGTGAATGCTGCTTTTTTTCCTCAAGAGATTTCTACTTTACTTATTGAGGTAGAGTCTTTTGTTGGACCCAGCACTTGCTAACCCCACTAGTAGATCCGAAGTATGTTCCAAGGATTTCAGCTGTGCCTCCCAGTGATGCAATTAGAGCGCCACCACACCTGTCGTGCTTTTACATGCTTTTTCAGTGTCTGAACTTTGGTCCTCATGTTTTCATGAAAAATATTTTATCCAGTGAGCCATCTCCCTAGCCCCTAATTTACATTTTCAAAATTAAATATTGTCTGTAGCTTTTTTTTAACACAATAAGCATTATTTCATTATTTAAGACTTTATAGCTTTAATTTCAAATTTATTGCCTTATTTATATAAACATTTGTTTGCTTTGAGGAACAAGGAATATGTTACTGAAGTAAACAGTTCATTAATTTTTATGTCAGTCTTGGTGGTATTCATATGCATACAAATGAAATTAAACTGTCTCCCAGGGAACTTATAGAGGGTGCAATTCAGTCTGTGAATTAATGGAAATCATAAGGTTACATCATTTGAGTATAACCTGGAAGCTTGGGAGAGTGTGGAGAAAAAGCAGCCAGGGTAGAATAACTCTAGGCTTTGCATTATTCATGAAAATTGGATCTTACCACTTTCATTCTGAGGTATAGAGCTATTCTTTAGAGCAGGTACACTGTAAAGGTCAGTGTGTGTCTGGGTCAGCCTGCCATGTGGGCAGAAAAATGATTATGTTGCATCTGTATTTTGTGGAGATATACTGTGTCTTCTCATTGCTTACTCTATTTCTCATGGTTATTGCTACTCTAGCTGGAATACTCACAAGTTGAAAGCAATCGTGGTTCATTCCCTAAGATCGAAAGGGGCTGTATAGTCACCGTAACCCTAAGAAAGAAAATTCATTTCCAATTAGACTATGACTTTTGATAAGCTAGAATATCATCCTTGTTGTGATGATGTTTCAATTAGAAAAACAGAGAGGTCCTTTTGATTTGTCAAAACAGGTCACTGCTTTGTGGTATCATGAGTGAGGATTAAAAGGAGAGGCTTGAACACAGTTCCAGAGGTTCATTCCAAAAGGACACTGGTGTCCATACTGGGAATCATAGAGTGGAAGCTCTGTTTTTCCCAGTAGTGTGTTAGAAAGAGGAATGTCAGAATGTTCGACCTAATAGTAAGGTACTTGGGCTCTGTCTCTGTAGTTTTACCTTATTTGTTTAATTGCCGTCAGTGACTTTTAGTACGGTGCACATGAATGTGAGAACACTCCAGCATCGTTCCATTTACTTATAAATGCACCATCCCTTTCATTCCAAATGTATTGAAAGACAGATATTCTTATGAGATGCCATGCTTTATAACCCACCAAACGCCTGACCTCATAACAGTTCATCGTCTTCCAACACATCAGTTTCTTAACTGTCAAAATGACAGCCCAAGATTCTGCGAGGGTGTAACAAGGAGTCATTCCAGCATCTCTCAGTTATTCACAATCTCAGTTCTTGGCACACATGCACATATATTTTGTTAATTAAAGCTGAAAAAAAAAATCCACAGGCAAGATGAGGTTTCCAGGACTTGAATTTTAATAAATGCAGATGAGACCACAGTGAGAATAGCCAGGCAAGGCTCCAAGATGGAATGCTTGTCTCGTGTTTACCTTGCGGTTCATTAGATTTTGCTCAGCTGCAAAGGAAGCTTCGGGAGTGAGGATAAGGAGGAGGGAAGACTGTGTTTGAAAGAGTACAGAGATAAAGAGAATTCTGAGAATAGGAATTCCAAACTTTCCTCCAGTCTTTACTTAGGCTTTGGCTGTGGGGAGCAAGGTCCTCCCATGAAGGCCTACACAGAGGACAGCAGCCTTGCCATCTCTCCTCCCTTCTTCTCTTTTGCCTCCGTGAACACAGTGCTTTGTCAGCCTAAGAATCTGAGTTCTTTTCATCTCCTAAAAATGACTCCGTGTGATTTATACTCTTGGCGTTTGTTTGTTTGTTTGTTTGTTTGTTTGTTTTTTTTGTAGATAGAATTTCTCTGTGTAAAAGTCCTGGCTGTCCTGGTACTTGCTCTGTAGACCAGGCTGGCCTCGAACTCTCAGAGATCTGCCTGCCTCTGCCTCCTGAGTGCTGGGATTAAAGGTGTGCCCCATCACTGCCAGGCTGATTTATACTTTTAAAATATGGAGATAGTCTGTGTACATGCTTTTCCTCGCTAGGAGAAAAATATTTTCAAAACTTTAAATCAAAATTTCCTGATAAACTAAACCCTATTATTGGATGTGCTGTTCTTTAGAAAAGGTATTAGAAATCACACCAAAAAAAAAAAAACTGGTATTTACCATTGGCATAGGGCAACCTCACTGATCATGTTTCTGTCTCTCTGGTCTATAAAAGCAGCAAACACAACTGTTTATTTGACATCAATGTGAATGTCAGATCTCCAGCACTTAGCACATAGTTTTGCATAGAGCAGGTGGTCCAATTACTAACATTCAAACTGTGATTTTCATAGAACCGATACATGGAGTGTTATCCTTTCCAACTCATCTGAATGAGGAGTGTGGTCTGTGATAATGCTGACTAAATGCCAGCACAAACAGGTTTACTTTCTCATTTTTTGGATAAGATTTTATAAATATTGTATTCCTTACTTAAGGGCAAATTGTATCAGTAAGTTAGTATTTGTTGTCTGTATTGATGAGACTCAATTTGATTTTCCTCTCGTCCATGAATACACAATGCTCATATCCATTCACCCCTTCTTCCACCCTTGTCACCCCCAACTCCACCCTGTCATACCCTCCAGTGCACACTAATAGCGACTGTGTTTTCATGTCATTGTCATTTCTTGTTTCCATGTGTGAGAGGGAACTGTTGAACTATCCTTCCCATGTCTTGCCTTAGTTTCCCCCAGTTTCATGCATTTTGATACAAGTGACAGAATGTAACTTTGTACATAGATAATACTCCATTTCTTCTGTTATGTATAATGCATATATATCATTTTGCATTGGTGGTTTCTGTACTAGACTTTTATACTGAGTACTGCCTTGAACATTATCTTCTAGGTGTCTCTGTTATATGCTCCTCCTTTCGATGTGACTATGGAAACAGGATTAGGATAGCTGTATTTTACAGTAGTTCTTTATTTAATTTTTTTTTCAGAAACCTCCAAACTGCCTCGCAAAGTGGATGCAGTAATTTGCTTTCTCGCCAGTGGTATATAAGACTGTGTTAGATTAGAAATTAGATGAAAGGCTTTGGAATTAATTATCAAGAAGGCATGTTCTGGTTTCATACACATGGTAGATGAGCAATTTTTTTGTACATGTTAACTAGGAATATCAAGCTTATCAAATGAGAACTGTCAAGAATGACTGAAACCTCCGTGTTTATATAATTTGAAAAGCTAACAGTTTTACTCTTAAAGTGAACGTGTAATATATAGACCCCTTAGCATTAACAATAAGAATCAATCAATATGTTTTCTAAAGTACTCCATGAACTTCCTAGTCAAACTAATATATAGGCATGTAGATAGAAAAGACTAGCTTTAGGAAGAGTTAACTGGACAATTTGAGGTGTCTTAAAGGATATTTTTGTTGAAGAGTGTATAAAAGACACATTCCTGAGTGAATGAGTTACCATGCAGAATTCATACTATTCACTGAGCAGAATGGGCATTTCTTTAGTCCTGACCATAGGCGCAAACTAATTTCACTTTCAAAGTAGGGTGAGAAACAAAAAGAACATGATACACTAGAAATGTGTACATGTGAGACTACTGATATGTTACTGTCTGTATATTCCAAGGCAAGATCTTAATCCAGACAGGCCTTGAATTTACATAGTTTCTTTGATGGGGGTGTCTCAAGTGCTAAGCTTACATGTGTGCACCTCCATGCCCATCTCATGCTGTTTTCTCCTCATCCAGTCATAATTATTATTAATTCCAGTGCAATTATATGTAGCTCATGTACTTAGCAAAACATTTATGGAGTGTCAAAATGCATCGACATGCTACATAAAGCTAGAGACTAATTATATTCTGGAAGAGATTCTAGTTAATGCCATTAAATAAACGTCCATATTTATTGTTTAATAAAACACTATTGTATTGTAAGAACAACTTGTTTTTTTTTTTTTTTGAGGGTGGTGGTTAAAGACAGGGTTTCCCTGTGTAGCTGTGGCTGTCCTGGAACTTACTCTGTTTACCAGGCTGGCCATGAACTCAAGATCCATCTGCCTCTGTTCCTGAGTGCTGGGATTAAAGGCATCTTCCACCACCACCCAACATAAGAAAAGTTCTATTATTAGTTTTCCTATTTTACATCGCCAATGACTAAAAGCAACTCCACATTTTTGAACACTCTCTGGGTGATTTGGTTGCAGATGGCACTATTCTTAATGTTTGTATAGATCAGATAGCCTAAAACTGATATGCATGGTTTGTGACGGAGATACCATACAAGAAAGCAGCCATAACAGTGACATAACATCACAAGAGTCAAAGCAACACCTACTGAGTGGAGAAGCAATGCCATATATATTCTGGACCACTAATTAATTCACAAAGAGCATAGACTTCTATTCTTTCTTTTTCTTTTTTAATCCATTCATCTATCTGCACCTTCTTTTTCTTGGTGTGTATCAATGTGCCAACATACCATTTTCTTTCTGAATTAGTCTTATAAAGTACCCTTGAACATCATTTTGATCAATAATTTACTTCGCACGTAATGAAATAAGCTGTTCAGACACAACGTTGATTGTAGAATATAAAGCTGTACATGCTTCTCTTTGGGATTGTTTTTTTTAGAGATCCAAAGGGCAGAAGCTTAGTTTCTTATTCTCAGCTACCATTCCTTTATCCAGAAGGAAATGCTTAATATCTTCTCTAATAATTGCAAAAAATAGTAATCTTGTAAAAAAAAAATAAGGAATTTAGTGAGAAATAGTTGACAAGCCCTGCAATATTTTACTGTACTTGAATTCACACTTGCTGAAGATAGGAGTGTGCTCTGTGTGCTTTATAAATAGATCATGTTAGGCTTTGAGCTGCCCACACGGTTCTGAGCTTTAAGCAAGCTCTGCCGGCTTGGTGATACAACCTAAGTTCTAATGTGAGTCATTAAAAAAATCCAAGCTGAGAAGCTCTATTTGGAGCATGGTTATTAAGCAAGTAAGATATTCATGGTCAGACACAACCCCATCCTTTTCCATCACCAGGAAGACACTTGGATAGTCCTTCTTGATCCAAAACAAACACATCTATTCTTTTCTAGATGAATTATATTTTATTATTGTAAAGCCTGAAGCGAAGCAACAACGATTCATTTATACGTTAGTCATCCATCAAAAAGTGGTAACAGCACGATATAGGTAAAATATTGAATCAGATTTTCACAGCTATCAAAATTGCTCTCACAAGTTTGGACAGTCAATCTGTTAGTGAATTTCTAAGGAGCATTCATGGTAATATGGGAACCAAATAGCTTATTCTTACTACAGTGTATGTGTTTTTAGGTCCTATTATTATATAGCTCATGTTGCAGAACACAAATTTCACCTTGATGTAGTATTATTATCCCTACCTACCGGATTCTCTCGTTTTTTGATAATGTTAGTTTGTTTTAAACTTTATGATAGAATTCAGTTGTTCCACAAATGTGTTTTTAAATATCTTAAATTTCATAGTTAACTGATATCTGGTACTTCTCAGTACCTGAACACAGTATTCTTAGTATTACCAAATCAGAGTGATGGACACATACATACAGGGCAAGCATGATGGGCAGGATGGAGATGTTACCCTTTGCAGGACCAAGTTGTTTGGTGCCTCAGGACCATGAGGGCTGAGGGACTGTTAACATCACAGCTAAGCAGTGAGACTGCAACAGTGAATGAATAACTGGCAACAACACATCTGTGAAGACTATAGGTAGAGTAGACTGGGGAACACACCAGGCAAATAGAGCCCAACCGTGAGGAGCACAGAGAAGATGCTTAGGTTAACAGCAAGGAGCATGAGCCAGACTTCAAAGACAGGTGGCACGGGATACTAGGAATGAAGACAGAACACTACTTGGATGCCTTAAAGATCTACACTTAGCCCTTTGTGGACATGTCCGTGCTTATGACGTAAATACTAAGCTCCGTCATCTGTTCATTATATTCATCATCATTGAATTCATCAAGAAACTGACTTGTCTAAACACTGGAATTGAGTTCCTTTACTATTCTGGAAGATGTATTTAAATACTGTACCGTTCGCTATCCTCTGGGCTGACTGAACTCAATCAGATAAAGTAGGTGTAGTACATTTCAGCGTGTGTGGAACCAAATTGTATGAGAACATTTAAAAAAAAAGAAATATCTGTTTACTGGATGGATCTTCAAGGAAAACAAAAGAAAACAAACAAACAAACAAAAAACCAAAGCCCTAAAACTACAATATCAAATTACTCAGCTACATATTTTGGAGAAAGGGCAGCACTGCTTTGAGTAGTGTTTTGTCAGGAACAATGTAGTAGGGCAGAGCACTGTGGTTATCAGGACTTTGTGCTAGTGCAAAAGTCCAGGAAGCAGGTCCTGCTTCCTACATGGCAACAAGACTTCCTATAATTCCAGCCTCAGGGGATCAGATGCCCTCTGCTGGCCTCCTTGTGCTGTAGGCATGTATGTGATATGTATACATACATGCAGGTAGTCAACCATACATATAAAATAAAAATAACTCTAAAAAATGACAGTTTACAGTTTTTAGGATTCTGAGTTAACCTTGCTTAATATAATACCTTATCATCCTAGCAATATTCAGAGAAGTAGAGGCAAGGTGCGGGAAATCAGGCAAGAAAAGAAAAGAGTGGAAAGGCTACTCAGTCAGTAAAATACTTGCCAGCTAAGCATAAAGACCTGAGTTCGATTCACAGCATCCACATAAAAAAAAAAAAAAGCCACACCAGTGGCATATAACTGAAGTAACAGTTCAGGGGAAGCAGAGATAGACAGATCCAAAGGGCTTTCTTGGCAGCTAGCCTAACTGAATTGACAAACAAGAAATTAAAGTAACAAATAATAGAATTGAACACCTGCAGTCCACTTTTAGTTCCCACATGCATGTATACACATATGAACATGTGTGCATGCCTACACACACACACACACACACACACACACACACACACACACACACACAAGTGAAAGAATTAGATTTTATCAGTGACTATTTTTTATGACTGAACTTATTGACAGTCTAGTTGTTTCCACTTTCTACACAATCCAGGCAAATGTATTCTTCAATAAATATCTGTATTACTTTTGCAAAACACATGTACTTTTACAAATATTTATACTATAATAAAACAATATTTCTTAGTAGCAGTTCATGTATTTTTCTTTTTCGATGCATTTTATGCATAATCATATACTACTTGAAATATATGTGCATTCCACTGATGTTTTGTATATGTCACCTGAACTTAATGAATGTCCTAATCCTTTTTAAACTCTAGTTTCCCTCATCATCTGTCATTTTTACACTCGTTATGGAAAATTCTGTTTAGGTGCAATTACGAAGTTTATTTTTCCATAAGTAAATGTAAAATAAAGACCTGCTTATTCATTTTAATCTTAAATTATAACACAATATTAGGTTTTACTATAATTTTCCAAGTGATTTCAGTTGATTTATCTTCCCCTCTCTCTTCATTCCCTCTGCATCCTTCCTCTCAGACCTCGTAATATTCATGTTATATATATGAGTATATATAAACACATCATAAGCAAGGGTTCAGAAATGAAAGAGAACATGCAAGTTTTTTTGTCTTTTGTTTCTGAATTACCCTACTTAATATAATACCTTTTAGATCTACCTATATTTGTTTAAATGTCCTATTTTAACTTTTCTTCATAGACCAGTATATCTCCAGTGTGTGTGTGTGTGTGTGTGTGTGTGTGTGTGTGTGTGTGTGTGTACCATATTTTATTATCAGTTCCTCTGCTGATGACCGTCTAGGCTAGTTATTTCTGTTGATAATTCCATCTGCTTGTTTCCTTAAAATGTAAGCCATATTCAGAAAGACATATACCATGTACTTATTCTCAAATGCAGAACATGAATTTAAGATTACATTCATACCTCTGCATATGCAAGTGTACTTGTGTATATGTGTAGGTCATGAAAATAGAAAGGTGGTCAGTGCTGTGAGTGTAAGAGATCTTAGGGAAGTGAGAAATAGAATGGTTTAAAGAATCAGAAAGGGAGAGTTTCTCATGGATGGGAGGAAAACTGCCGGAAGTAGGCACAGGGAAAAAGGGAGAACAGTAGGGGAGGAGAAAATTACTACACAGCAGAAAGTCACATATGCACGAAAATGCAAAAAGAGAACCATAATTCTATATGCTATCATAAAATACACATTTAAAGGTAATATGAAATAAACTCAAGATTTAATGTATGTATGTATATATGTATGTATGTATACATATGTATATATGAAAAAAATTAAATTTGTGTACACTCTAATATAGCTATACCAGATGGAAAGTAAAACAGGATTATAAGGGGCCCTGGTTTTTGCATCCAGTCTTTTATCAGGCATCCACAACTTGAACTTGAGCAGTCTGTTCCTAGTCTCATTAGTCTCTCTTGCCTCTCATATTTGTAATTTCTTTCCATTCCTACTCTCACTCATCATGGCACTTTTCTCTGCCTTGATTTCATCATCACAATTTATTGTTAATCAGTTCACTACTTGATTCAAGTTCAGGAATGAGGCCCCTCCCACTGAGCTACTATCTGTCCTACCTCCTCCATGCTTCAAGATGCTGTGGTTGAGTTTAGAGATTAAAATGCACTCTCGCTCCTGTTTCATTGCAGGCACTTCAATAGCTTTGGGGCTCTGTAGGAAGTTGAAACTGTTAGGCAGGGTGCTTCCGAAGGTGTGCTTGCACTAACGGATTGTGTTTCTTTAGGGATAGTAGAATTTACAAGAGAGGGTGTTCCAGGGTTCCAGGGAAACACACGGTGATAAGCAAGCATTCAACAATTGTGGCTTCTGCAAGCAGTGATTATAGAGTTGTTAGGAGACCTCAGTTGATACTGTGCAGGGAAAGATCTGTGTTATTAAATTGGAAGATCATTTTGTAAGTGTTAGGAGGCAGGATGAGGGAGGAATTGAGGCATTAGTCAGTGATTAGAGTTTCTGCTGATGGAAACACAGATGATTTATCTTGACTGACTCGTGAAAGTCACATGTTCAAGGCACAAGAATTGGCAAAACAGAGACCATGATCCCCTTTTCTTCTTACTCTTTGACCTTTCTTGCTTCTATGACCATAGAAATAGGAAAAAATAATCTCTATAATAGAGGTCAAGTGAGCTGTTGAAAGAAACAGAAGTCATTTATGTTTCTTGACTAAATGTTGTGAATAAATGAATGCTATTAAACTGACTTTGGCCAATGTAGGCCTTTAGCTACAATTTTTCTGTTGAATGTATGAAGCCCGGATGCACACATGCTTTGCCACCTTATAACCTTGGGACTGTGTTCCAGGAGCACCGTCACTCACATTAAATTTTTCTACACAGGTTTCTTGATAGTTCAGCACATCAATCCTATCCTCATAGCTCATATGAGGCTTACCTCATAGCTAAGGGACACTTACACTCTGTGCCTACAAACTATTGTCATGCACCTACGGTTTCCTTTGAGCCCTACCCATCCCATAAATACAGGGGTGTAGAAACAATGGGATTTTCAATCTCAATGCTGGATTAATTCTGTTATGTGGAAAAGTTTCATACCATCCTGACCAATAACAATGAAATATTTCTGGTCTTGCTTTGGTGAAAACGTGGACAATATCTAGTTAATCAGTTCACTATTTGATTGGAGCTCAGGGATGAGGCCCCTCCCACTGAGCTTTACATTTGAGGTTGCACCCCCATAGGTTCATATGCTTGAATACTCGATCCTCACTTAATGCAAGGATTTGGTGGAAGAGCAGTGTCACTGGGGTTAGGCTTTGAGATTCAAAGGACTCATCTCATTTTGAGTTAAATCTCGGCTATTTATTGTGGTTCAGGATGCTCTTTGTTGTTTTTGCCATCATACCTTCATTCTTTCATCGTGGACTCTTTCTCTGGAACCATAAGCACGATTATATGCATTGTTTTTTTAAGGTGCCTCAGTCATGGTGTCTTATGGAGCAGTAGAAATGAAATTAACACATTTCCCAACAAACATACTCTCATGCACTTTTTAAATCATTTTTTTCTTTTTTTTTTTGTTTGCTATTTTTTAAATTAATTTATTCATATTACATCTCAGTTGTTAGCCCATCCCATGTATCCTCCCCTTCCTCCCTTCCTCCCACTTCCCCCCTACTCCCCTCCCCTCCCCTAAGTCTGTGTCTGAGGGGGAACTCCTCCCCCTGAATATGCTCATAGGGTATCAAGTCTCTCCTTGGTGACCTATTATCTTTCTTCTGAATGCCACCAGGCATCTCCATCCAAGTGACATGTTCAAATATGGGGCACCAGAGCTTGTGTGAAAGTTAGATCCCCTTCTCCACTCAACAGTGGAGAATGTCCATCGGCTAGTCCGGGTAGGGGTTCAAGGTTTACTGCCTATTTTTTCCTTGGCTGTTGCCACAGTTTGCGGAGGACCCCAGGGCCCAGACTCGCCTGTAGTTTTCCAGGACCCACTGGATCCTTCTATTTCCTCTTTCTCCCCGGCTTCTCACACCTAAAGTTTCAATAGGATGTCCTCCCCTCTTACCCACTATCCTGGTAAGTACAGTTTTTCATGGGGACGTACACCTTGGACTAGTGTCTCAATATAAGTGAGTATATACCATTTAGCTCTTTTTGCTTCTGTGTGAACTCACTCATTATGACAATTTCTAGTTCAATCCATTTGTCCACAAATTTTGGAAATTCCTTGTTTTTAATAGCTGAGTAGTATTCCATAGTGTAAATGTACCACAGTTTCTTTATCCATTCTTCTATAGAGGGACACGTAGGTTGTTTCCAAGTTCTGGCTATTATGAATAAGGCAGCTATGAACATGGTTGAGCATATGTCCCTGTTGTGTGGTAGTGCATCCTCTGGGTATATTCCAAGGAGTGGAATAGCTGGGTCTTGAGGAAGCCCTATTCCCATTTTTCTGAGAAAGCCCCAGATAGCTTTCCAAAGTGGTTGTACTAGTTTGCATTCCCACCAGCAATGCAGGAGTGTTCCTCTTTCTCCACACCCTCGCCAGCATGAGGTGTCAGTTGAGTTATTGATCTTAGCCATTCTGATGGGTGTAAGATGGAATCTCAGTGTCGTTTTGATTTGCATTTCTCTGATGACTAAGGAGGTCGAGCATTTCTTTAAGTGTTTCTCAGCCATTTGATATTCCTCTGTTGAGAATTCTCTGTTTAGCTCTGCGCCCCATTTCTCTATTGGGTTATTTGGTTTGGTGGTGTTTAATTTCTTGAGTTCTTTATATATTTTGGATATTAGACCTTTGTCAGATGAAGGGTTGGTGAAGATCTTTTCCCAGTCTGTAGGCTGTCGCTTTGTTCTCTTGACAGTGTCACCTGCCTTACAGAAGCTTCTCAGCCTCATGAGGTCCCATTTATTAATTGTTGATGTTAAGCCCTGGGCTGTTGGTGTTCTGTTCAGGAAGTTGTCTCCTGTGCCTATGAGTTCCAGACTCTTCCCCACTTTTTCCTCTAACTGGGTTAATGTCTGTGGTTTTAGACTGAGGTCTTTAATCCACTTGGACTTGAGTTTTGTGCATGGTGACAAATAGGGGTCTAATTTCATTTTTCTACATGTAGCCATCCAGTTAGACCAGCACCATTTGTTGAAGATGCTGTCGTTTTTCCATTGAATGGATTTGGCTTCTTTGTCGAAAATCAAGTGAGCAAATGTGTGTGGATTCATCTCTGGGTCTTCAGTTCAATTCCATTGATCCACTAGCCTATTGCTGTGCCAGTACCATGCCCAGGGCCAGATGGTTTCAGCACAGAATTCTACCAGTCCTTCAAACAGGAGCTAATACCGATACTATTCAAGCTATTCCGAAAGATAGAAATGGACGGAATATTACCAAACTCCTTCTATGAGGCCACAGTCACATTGATACCTAAACCCCACAAAGACCCAACAAAAAAAGAGAATTTCAGACCAATTTCTCTTATGAACATTGATGCAAAAATACTCAACAAAATACTCGCAAAGCGAATACAACAGTATATCAAAGACATCATTCACCATGACCAGGAAGGCTTCATTCCAGGAATGCAGGGATGGTTTAACATACGGAAATCCATCAATGTAATCCACCATATAAACAAACTGAAAGAGAAAAACCACATGATCATCTCTTTAGATACAGAAAAAGCATTTGACAAAATCCAACACCCATTTATGTTTAAAATTCTGGAGAGATCGGGAATACAAGGCACTTTTCTAAACACAATAAAGGCTATATACAGCAAACCAATAGCCAACATTAAATTAAATGGAGAGATATTCAAGGAAATCCCTCTAAAATCGGGGACCAGACAAGGCTGCCCACTTTCCCCATATCTCTTTAATATAGTTCTTGAAGTTCTAGCCAGAGCAATAAGACATCAAAAGGAGATCAAGGGGATCCAAATGGGAAAGGAAGAAGTAAAATTATCCCTATTTGTAGATGATATGATAGTGTATATAAGTGACCCCCAAAATTCCACCAGAGAACTCCTACAGCTGATAAACACCTTCAGCAAACTGGCAGGATACAAAATAAACTCAAAAAAGTCAGTAGCTTTCCTATATACAAATGACAAACAGGCAGAGGAAGAAATTAGAAAAATTACTCCCTTCACGATAGCCACAAGCAATATAAAATATCTAGGAATAACCCTAACCAAGCAAGTGAAGGATTTATTTGAAAAAAACTTTAAACCTCTGAAGAAAGAGATTGAAAATGACATCAGAAGATGGTGGGATCTACCTTGTTCGTGGATTGGAAGAATCAACATAGTAAAAATGGCCATCTTACCAAAAGCAATTTACAGGTTCAATGCAATCCCTATCAGAATACCTACTAAATATTTTGAAGATATTGAAAGAACAATTCTCAACTTCATATGGAGAAACAAAAAGCCCAGAATAGCAAAAACAATCCTATACAATAAAAGATCCTCTGGAGGAATCTCCATACCTGATCTCAAGTTGTACTATAGAGCAATAGTAATTAAATCATTTTTTTTCTTGTTCCGAATCACTTCTTAATTGAAGGAACATTTTTGCCTCAA